>NW_020664378.1:0-1852 GCF_002925995.2 Terrapene triunguis
GACAGGTTAAAGTGTTCTCCCACTGGTTTTTGAGTATTATGATTCCTGATGTCAGATTTGTGTCCATTAATTCTTTTGCGTAGAGACTGTCCGGTTTGGCCAATGTACATGGCAGAGGGGCATTGCTGGCACATGATGGCATATATCACATTGGTAGATGTGCAGGTGAACGAGCCCCTGATGGTATGGCTGATGTGATTAGGCCCTATGATGGTGTCACTTGAATAGATATGTGGACAGAGTTGGCATCGGGCTTTGTTACAAGGATAGGTTCCTGGGTCAGTGTTTTTGTTCAGTGATGTGTGGTTGCTGGTGAGTATTTGCTTTAGGTTGGGGGGTTGTCTGTAAGCAAGGACAGGTCTGTCTCCCAAGATCTGTGAGAGTAAAGGATCATCTTTCAGGATAGGTTGTAGATCTCTAATGATGCGCTGGAGAGGTTTTAGTTGGGGGCTGAAGGTGACAGCTAGTGGTGTTCTGTTATTTTCTTTGTTGGCCCTGTCTTGTAGGAGGTGACTTCTGGGTACTCGTCTGGCTCTGTCAATCTGTTTTTTCACTTCAGCAGGTGGGTATTGTAGTTTTAAGAATGCTTGATAGAGATCTTGTAGGTGCTTGTCTCTATCTGAGGGATTGGAGCAAATGCGGTTATATCTTAGAGCTTGGCTGTAGACAATGGATCGTGTGGTGTGTCCTGGATGGAAGCTGGAGGCATGTAGGTAAGTGTAGCGGTCAGTAGGTTTCCGGTACAGGGTGGTATTTATGTGACCATCGCTTATTAGCACAGTAGTGTCCAGGAAATGGACCGCTTGTGTGGATTGATCTAGGCTGAGGTTGATGGTGGGATGGAAATTATTGAAATCATGGTGGAATTCCTCAAGGGCTTCTTTTCCATGGGTCCAGATGATGAAGATGTCATCAATGTAGCGCAAGTAGAGTAGGGGCGTTAGGGGACGAGAGCTAAGGAAGCGTTGTTCTAAGTCAGCCATAAAAATGTTGGCATACTGTGGGGCCATGCGGGTACCCATAGCAGTGCCGCTGACTTGAAGGTATATATTGTCCCCAAATGTGAAATAGTTGTGGGTGAGGACAAAGTCACAGAGTTCAGCCACCAGGTTAGCTGTGACATTATCGGGGATACTGTTCCTGATAGCTTGTAGTCCATCTGTGTGTGGAATATTGGTGTAGAGGGCTTCTACGTCCATAGTGGCCAGGATGGTGTTTTCTGGAAGATCACCGATGGATTGTAGTTTCCTCAGGAAGTCAGTAGTATCTCGAAGATAGCTGGGAGTGCTGGTAGCGTAGGGTCTGAGGAGAGAGTCCACATAACCAGACAAGCCTGATGTTAGGGTGCCAATGCCTGAGATGATGGGACGTCCAGGATTTCCAGGTTTATGGATCTTGGGTAGCAAATAGAATGTCCCTGGTCGGGGTTCTAGGCATGTGTCTGTACAGATTTGTTCCTGCGCTTTGTCAGGGAGTTTTTTTAGCAGATGGTGTAGTTTCTTTAGGTAATCCTCAGTGGGATCAGAGGATAATGGCTGGTAGAATGTGGTGTTAGAGAGCTGTCTAGCAGCCTCTTGGTCATATTCCAATTTATTCATGATGACGACAGCACCTCCTTTGTCAGCCTTTTTGATAATGATGTCAGGGTTGTTTCTGAGGCTGTAGATGGCGTTGTGTTCAGCATGGCTGAGGTTATGGGGCAAGTGATGTTGCTTTTCCACAATTTCAGCCTTTGCACGTTGACGGAAGCAATCTATGTAGAAATCCAGTCTGTTGTTTCGACCATCCGGAGGAGTCCACGCAGAAGGAATCATAATACTCAAAAACCAGTGGGAGAACACTTTAACCTGTC
>NW_020664379.1:0-1852 GCF_002925995.2 Terrapene triunguis
GACAGGTTAAAGTGTTCTCCCACTGGTTTTTGAGTATTATGATTCCTTCTGCGTGGACTCCTCCGGATGGTCGAAACAACAGACTGGATTTCTACATAGATTGCTTCCGTCAACGTGCAAAGGCTGAAATTGTGGAAAAGCAACATCACTTGCCCCATAACCTCAGCCATGCTGAACACAACGCCATCTACAGCCTCAGAAACAACCCTGACATCATTATCAAAAAGGCTGACAAAGGAGGTGCTGTCGTCATCATGAATAAATTGGAATATGACCAAGAGGCTGCTAGACAGCTCTCTAACACCACATTCTACAGGCCATTATCCTCTGATCCCACTGAGGATTACCTAAAGAAACTACACCATCTGCTAAAAAAACTCCCTGACAAAGCGCAGGAACAAATCTGTACAGACACATGCCTAGAACCCCGACCAGGGACATTCTATTTGCTACCCAAGATCCATAAACCTGGAAATCCTGGACGTCCCATCATCTCAGGCATTGGCACCCTAACATCAGGCTTGTCTGGTTATGTGGACTCTCTCCTCAGACCCTACGCTACCAGCACTCCCAGCTATCTTCGAGATACTACTGACTTCCTGAGGAAACTACAATCCATCGGTGATCTTCCAGAAAACACCATCCTGGCCACTATGGACGTAGAAGCCCTCTACACCAATATTCCACACACAGATGGACTACAAGCTATCAGGAACAGTATCCCCGATAATGTCACAGCTAACCTGGTGGCTGAACTCTGTGACTTTGTCCTCACCCACAACTATTTCACATTTGGGGACAATATATACCTTCAAGTCAGCAGCACTGCTATGGGTACCTGCATGGCCCCACAGTATGCCAACATTTTTATGGCTGACTTAGAACAACGCTTCCTTAGCTCTCGTCCCCTAACGCCCCTACTCTACTTGCGCTACATTGATGACATCTTCATCATCTGGACCCATGGAAAAGAAGCCCTTGAGGAATTCCACCATGATTTCAATAATTTCCATCCCACCATCAACCTCAGCCTAGATCAATCCACACAAGCGGTCCATTTCCTGGACACTACTGTGTTAATAAGCGATGGTCACATAAATACCACCCTGTACCGGAAACCTACTGACCGCTACACTTACCTACATGCCTCCAGCTTCCATCCAGGACACACCACACGATCCATTGTCTACAGCCAAGCTCTAAGATATAACCGCATTTGCTCCAATCCCTCAGATAGAGACAAGCACCTACAAGATCTCTATCAAGCATTCTTAAAACTACAATACCCACCTGCTGAAGTGAAAAAACAGATTGACAGAGCCAGACGAGTACCCAGAAGTCACCTCCTACAAGACAGGGCCAACAAAGAAAATAACAGAACACCACTAGCTGTCACCTTCAGCCCCCAACTAAAACCTCTCCAGCGCATCATTAGAGATCTACAACCTATCCTGAAAGATGATCCTTTACTCTCACAGATCTTGGGAGACAGACCTGTCCTTGCTTACAGACAACCCCCCAACCTAAAGCAAATACTCACCAGCAACCACACATCACTGAACAAAAACACTGACCCAGGAACCTATCCTTGTAACAAAGCCCGATGCCAACTCTGTCCACATATCTATTCAAGTGACACCATCATAGGGCCTAATCACATCAGCCATACCATCAGGGGCTCGTTCACCTGCACATCTACCAATGTGATATATGCCATCATGTGCCAGCAATGCCCCTCTGCCATGTACATTGGCCAAACCGGACAGTCTCTACGCAAAAGAATTAATGGACACAAATCTGACATCAGGAATCATAATACTCAAAAACCAGTGGGAGAACACTTTAACCTGTC
>NW_020664380.1:0-32945 GCF_002925995.2 Terrapene triunguis
AAAAAAAAAAAAAAAGTTACTTACAACCATTACTATTTATCTTTGAGACGTGTTGTGCACATATACCTTCCACTGTACCTGTGGGTGCACACAGTACACTTGACATAGGCCTGGTCTACACTACGACTTTAATTCGGATTTAGCAGCGTTAATCCGAATTAACCCTTCACCCGTCCACACTACAGAGCCAGTTAATTCGAATTAAAGGGCACTTAAAATCGATTTCTGTACTCCACCTCGACGAGCGGAGTAGCGCCTAAATCGATTTTGTTAATTCGAATTAGGGTTAGTGTGGCCGCACACCACCGAATTACTGTGGTTAAATTAATGGGGTAGTGTGGCCGCACACCACCGAATTAATGTGGTTAAAAACCGAATTAATGTGCTTAGTGTGGCCGCGCACAATCGAATTTATACAACCTGTTTCCCAAATTCGAATTATCTAAATTCGGATTAATCCCGTAGTGTAGACATACCCATAGAGACTTTTAGTCAGCAGTGCTGTTGGGGGTAGTGCACACGCCAGCCCATGTGTCCTTATGCCTCCAACCAAGGGCATAAAGGGAGGCAACTCCAACCTCCCCTCAGTTCCTTCTCAATGGTATCTTGGCAACATTAGTCTCCGAAGGAGCAGAGAAGAAGGGTGAGTCATGGGATATGTATGTGCACGTCTCCAATAGTTACTGTACAGAGAAGTAACCTTTTTTCCCCTGAGTCGTTGTGCACTTCAGGTGATTTACAAGCACTGCTCTTTCAGGTGGTGGGAGTTTGGCGTCTACTTGAATGATGACTGTAGAACGGAAGCTATTCTGACGGCATAGTGTAGGCAGATGACCACATTGCTATTCCACAAACGTCCACAATTGGGATGTTGGGAGGAAAGTCCACCAGCACCTCAGATTAAGTGGTCAACAGCATCAGTGCCATGGTCAGCAATGGAATTACTGATGGTATGAGGTCGGCACCAGTCAATGGAGCGGGTGTTGAGTGTGTCAGTTCAGACAGTACTGCGGAGCGGCACGCGAGGGCACTCACTCTCCAGTTGGTGCCAGACAGCTAGTGCGAGCCTGTATCACAGGGATGGGAAAACTACGGCTGGTGGGCCGGATCTGGCCCGTCAGGGCTTTGGCTCTGGCCCACGGGATTGCCAGCCCCGTGGTGCCACGGGGCGAAGGTAGGCTCCCTGCCTGCCCTGGCCCTGCACCGTTCCCAGAAGCGGCCGGCAGCACGTCCCTGCGGCCCCTGGGGGAAGGGGAGGAGGGCAGAGGGCCGCAGAGACATGGTGCCGGCCGCTTCTGGGAGCAGCAGAGGGCCAGGGCAGGCAGGGAGCCTGCCATAGCCCCGCTGCACGCCACTGCCACCCCGGCGCCACTCCAGGTAAGCGGCGCTGGGCTGGAGCCTGGACCCTGAACCCCTTCTGCACCCCACATCCCAACCCCCCACCCTGAGCCCAACTCCCTGCCTTGAGCCCCCTGCTGCACCCTCCTGCACTGCAACCCCCTGCCCTGAGCCCCCTGCCGCACCCTTACCCCCTCCTGCACCCCAACCCCTTGCCCTGAGTCCCTTCCTGCACACCACACTCCCTCCCACACCCCAACTTCCTGCCCCAGCCCTACATTCATGGCCCTGCATGCAATTTCCCCACAGAGAGGTGGCCCGCAGGCCAAAAAGTTTGCCCACCCCTGCCCTATCACATGAAATGTTGCAGCTGGAGTTCCTGTGTGAGCGCAAGGAGCCCTTCTTCCATCTTGATGCGGTCTTTACTTTCAGAGGGCTGGGAGTTATAGCAGTTTTGGAGTATGGCCCCGGGGAAGGAGAATGACTTTTCTCTCTGGGGGTCTACTGTCTTCAGCCAGTTCTCCTAGACAAGGAGTTGTCCCTGATATGCTCTTCATCATGTCGAATAAAGCAGCAAGTATGCCCATTGTTCACATTCATAACAGCTTCCCATGAAGGGCAGTATTTAAAACCTGGGGACATGTAAAGCTAGTACCAGAGTACAACCCCAGGAGCAAGACAAACAGAAGTTATCCCTTCAGGGAGAAAATCAAAGGAAACACTAAAACTACTTATTTATACTAAGCCTAAACAAATGGTCACCTCCCGGTCGATCACGATCGACCGGTCAATACTGGAGACTCTGCCAGTCGATCGCGATCTCCGGCTGCGCAGCAGGGCTGCTGCTAAGGCAGACTCCCTGCCTGCCCGGGCCCCACACCACTCCCGGAAGCAGCCAGCATGACCTCGTGACCCCGGGGAGGGGGGGCAGGGGTCTCCGCACATTGCTCCTGCCTGCAAGCACCACCCCCGCAACTCCCATTGGCTGGGAATGGGGAACTGTGGCCAATGGGAGCCGCGGGGGCAGTGCTCGCAGAGAGGGGCAGCGTGCAGAGCCACGTGCCCCCCCCCAGGGGCTGCAGGGGTGCATTGGCCCCTTCTGGGAGCCCGACCGGGAGCCGCCCGAGGTAAGTGCCGCCCGGCAGGAGGCCACACCCCAACTCCCAGCCATGAGCCCCCTCCCACCAGTGAGAAGATTCCAAGTGCGAAACGGCAACTAAAGCACACTAAAAGTTCCCTAGCGCACTTTGATCTACTCCACTTTAAATGGGAACTTTTGGTGCATGGTAGCAGGGTCCACAGGGACAGTTAGCATTTGGCACGCTAATGTGCAGTAGGCCTACACCTCAGCTTGCCACATACTAATTGTTCCTCTAGACAAGTCCTAAAAGTCTCCAGCTCCAGTGCACTGGGCAGATGCTCAGCTGAAGTGGAACATATGTGTGGACAATCGCCCCAAGGAAAACTGCTATGATTTGATATAGGACCAAGTATGTGAGCAGGGATTAACACAGCACAGTGCTTCCCCTCCTTTCGCTGAGTTGGGGCAGTGCTGCCGAGATCCTCATCTTCACTGGCTGGTGGAGTGTCAGGGGGGCTGGTGCCTGGTTGGGGAATTTCTGGGTTTCCCACTCTTTTGCTCAGAAGGTGATCCAATATCAGAACCAAGGAAACTTTTGTTGTTTTAATGGCAGCACTATTTTATTTATGGCAAAGGGGCCCGGCTGGGTGCAGGGGCCACTCACAGATATCCAGTTGCAGGACTAGGCCCCAAGAATGATATATGGGTAAATAAGCTGTGGAATGAGGTGGGTTTTTTGGTTGTTTTAAGAAAGAAATGTATGTAATATTGAGTGTGGTGGAATTAAATGTTTTAGATTTGTAATTTTTTGAATAATACACAATATCTTTAAATAAAAGGCCATTCCTGCTTCTGCAACATAATTGGAATATATACATTAAAAACAAAATAATTCTTTATATCCCCACACAGTTATCTAAAGTGCCACAAGTAATTCTTTCTTTGGCAACTGAATAAGAGACTACGGTCTTCACCTAAAAAATACTGATACTTCCCTCTTTCCCACCTGTACCCTCACCCTGTGTTCCCATTTCTGAACATCCTGAGAGCAGCACCAGCAGCGACTACTTGAAGTACAATTACTTCACCACCTGGTGTGCCTGCTACTTTTCACAACAAGAAGTTTCATGCTGAGGTGGAAGTCTAGGAGTTCACCACCCCTAACTCAACTTGTATCAACCCAGGAAGCCACATGCTCTTCATTTTCGACCCTCAGTCTGTTGTACAGTAATTTACAGGTGAAAACAATCTAATATTTTGTAACGTTTCTGCAGGATTTTGATAAACAGATTGTTTCTTTAATACTCAGCACTTCTGTCATGAGTGACGTTAAAAAAGGACGTATACAGATTCCGAACCAAATTAAGCCTTGGCATAAATAGAAGCAGTGTTGTATAAAATCAATGGGAATGCAGCAGGGCTGGATTTGGCCCATTAGCTCTATTAAACTGACTGTCCGAGCAGACAACAGGTGCTGAACAAATACTAGGAGCCTACCGGGTTGCTGCTGTTAATAGCCTCAAACAAAGACTAAATGTGTAACTTAGCATTTTACATTCTAGTACGTCAATCTTACTCACTAGCCAAAGTTCACTAAGGGCCTATCTAGACTAGAATTTTGCTCCTGTTGTAACTTAAGTTTATTGATTGCCAGTTAACTCAAGTTCACCAACCCCTTTAGGAATGTTTGTGGTTTACTATAGGCTGCGACTTTCTGTTCCTCAATTCCCTATTTGTTAAATGGGGACTATAATACCTCCTTTCTTCCATCTTTTGTTTGTGTTGTCTAGTAAGCTTGTCAGCTCTTCGGGACAGGGACAGTCTCATACAGCATGTGTGTGGTGCCTACCACAATGGGACCCCACTCTCAGTTGTGGCCTCTAAGTGCTAGCATAATACAAACAGTCATATTGAACTCAACCATGAAGCCCTCGTTCAGGCCAAACTTCCATTGGTGCCACTGGCCAGAGTAAGGAATGCAAGACTGGGTCCATTCTAACTCAACAAGACTTGGGTCATTTTGTCACATCTTCCAGCAGGAATGATATGGTGGGTTAGGTGGTCACGTTTTCTTCATTGCTTCCATATAGCTCTGTCTTACCAAACCTTCTGTAACTGAGAGGAAATTACAACCCTGGGCCCAGTAGCTCACCTAGTTCTGTTCCTGGCACGCAGGCACTGCCCTTGCCAGTTTCCTGCCTTCCAGAAACTGAGACTGTGGAGTTGAGGCTTTAGTTTATGACCTGCATTCATCAAGACTGTAAAAACAGGGTGGTGGTGCTCCAGGAAGCTGTGACAAACAGCTTTTTTTTTAAAAAGGAACACTTTCAAAACAAACCCGTAATGTTAATTTACAGTATCGTATTCTTTTCTGACTATGCAAGTGGAAAGCACAGGGACAGCACACACTGCACGAGTCATGAACTGAAGTAGTGAGAACACACATGCAAAGGCAAACTGTATTACCATTAAGTGAGAACAGAAGAGCTATTTTATGTGGCAAAAATCTAATACCTTAGCAGATAAACTATAAAAATGGCACAAAGGACCCATAGTAGGAGATTATGCCTGGAAAGCTAAGGCTGAAGGAAGTATCAAATTTCTCACAATTGATGTTTTCCTACTAACTTTTTTTTAAAAATGAAATTCTGTTTGCTTACTGCTTTATAAAATAGACTTAGAGATTGGTATCAGGCTATAGAATCTTTGATCCCTATGTCAAAGTCCTGGCTAATGGCTGTTGGGAAATCTATGTGAAATGAGTCACCCCAGACTAGTTGCTAGTAGGCAGGTGTTCAATTCACAACTGGCAGTTTTGTTGGCATTGTCAAGGGAGAGGCCTTCGCAATGATAGATGGCTAACGCACTTTGAGCGGCGTGGAGGAAATTTTTCACTGACAGTCCGTATGCTAGTTGTTCTGGGGTTGATAGGAGACCACAGTTCCCAAGACTATCCGTCTAGCACACTTCCGAAGCACTAAGTTCATTCAAATAAAGTAAGAGCTCTATAAATGTGACACTGGAATTCAGACTCAAGTTTGAACAAGGTAGCTTTGTTCTGGTATAAGCAGCTTGTCAATCTAAATATGGTTCAAGCAGACGATTACCAACCATAGAGCCTTCTCCATTCCATTTGTCACCCATCACTGGATCACACACTGCAACAGAAAATAAAACCAACCTTAGAAACAAAGGACCCCGCGTAGTCCCTATGGGGAGATATACTTTTACCCAACAGTAGCAGACATGGTACAACATTGTCATTTTATAAACTTGTGTCATTTGAACCACTCTTGCAGTACATCGGAGCAGGAGTTTGTGATCCATGAAGGGTAAAGGGGGAGGAGGATGTCAAAAACAGGCATCAGAGGGTTGCGACCACTCTGCCCTCTCCATATTGTTAAATTTTGGGGGCGAGATGTCCTGCTTATATGTGGAGGAGGGAGTGTTGTGAGACGGAAAATGCTGAGAACGACTGCCTCGGTTCAGAGCAATAAAAATTAGTGAAATATGGGAAGAAAAGGGGAGGAGCTTATATTTACACAATGCATCACACAAAAGCCTTATTTTATTTTAATTAAGAAGGAAAATTCTTTTTCTTCCGGAACAGATTTTGTAGACACGTACCAATCACGATAAAGTTAGGATTAAGACAGACATTTATGGTGCAGTCTCAGGATCATCAATCACATTAATAGCCTATTCAGAGTGACCTTAATTTCAAAATAAGAGTGGAAATTGTCCAGTAGCTGGTGATGTGTTCTGGAACAGCAATGCTGTCCACAGTATTAAGAGAGTCACTGTCAAGATACAAATCATGGGACAAATCCCAAGGTACTTATTCAATGTTCAGTCAGTCCTTGCTCAGGCAAACTTCTATTGGTGTCAAAGGGAACCTGTCAGAGAAACAACCTCGGCATTCGGCACCACATAAAAACAAATTCTTTACCTCTCTTACCAGCACCAGTGTCACTCGCTAAACTGAAAGAATTCTAAAAATTAAGTTTATTTCCTGCTATTTTGCTGCCCACTTTTTATATTTCTTTCAGATGGTCAATGAACTACCATTAAATGGATACATAATTGGTTAAACGATGAGTAACTAATAACTATTGATGGAATAATGTCAAATTGGAAGGAAGTCTCAAGTGGGGTTCCACAGGGATCTGTTCTGGGTCCACTGTTATTTAACATCGTTATTAATGACCTGGATGTAGGTACCGAAAGTATACTGATCAAATTTGCAGATCACACAAAGCTAGGGAGGGGTTGCAAACATTGTGGTGGATAGAGCTAAAATTCAAAGGAGTCTTGATAAATTGGAGAACAGGGCTACAGACAACAAAATGAAATTCAACAAAGACAAATGTAAGGTGCTACACTTAGGGAAGAAAAACCAAAAGCACAAATACAGAATGGGGGATAACTGGCTTGGCAGCAGCACTGCTGAGAAGGATCTGGGATGTGGTGGATCACAACCTCAACATGAGTCGGAAATGCAAATGCAGTTTTTGGTTGCATTAACAGAGGCATAGCATGCAAGTCCCAGGAGATAATAGTACTGCTCTTCTTGGCTCTAGTTAGGCCTCAGTTGGAGTCCTGTATCCAATTTTGGTCACCAATGCATAGAAAGGATGCGGAGAAACTGGAAAGGATCCAGAGGTGAATGACAAAGATGATCAAAGGGATGGAATGCAAGCCATGTGAGCAAAGGCTGAAGGAACTGGGTATGTTCAATTTGGAAAAGAGGAGAATAAGGGGGGACATGATAGCGGTCTTCAAATACTTGAAAGGCTGCCATAAAAAGATGGAGAAAAAAGTTATTCTCTCTTACCACAGAGGGCAGGACAAGAGACAATGGGTTCAAACTACTCATTTATATTAAATCTCATGAAAAACTTCCTAACTGTAAGAACAGCAGGACAATGTAATAGACTGCGTAGGGAGGTCTCCGGAGGGTTTCAAAAGGAGGCTGGAACCATCTGTCTTCAATGCTTTAGACACAACAAATGCTGCATCTTGGCAATTAGGCTGGATGACCCCTGCGGTCCCTTTTAACTCTATGATTCTATCAGACTGAACTGGGTGGTTCTCGTTTCTGTGTATAGTCTATTTTCAGATTTCATGCTCTAGAACAAAGCTCTTGGGAGCTTCATAACAGATCAGAGAAATATTTTCGCTGAAGGTTTAAACAAAAAAACCACCACCACTTATGAAAAAATATTTTCTTCATATGTGTTTCATGTGTTTTATTTTGTTTTTTAAACACACACACACACAAAAAAAACAGTTTGCTTTAAAAAAAAATTTTTAAAGCACATATTCTGGGCCTAAATTTAAGTTGTGGTGTCTAACAAAAGCCTGATCCAAACCACATTAGCCAGAGCCATGTTTAAAAACATGGTTCTTGGGTTTATAGTGCTGGCTTTAGGCCAGCCTACCCAATAATTTTTACCATGTCAAGACAGTGTTAGAATGATAGACTTCCCAACCAGGTTATACACATTCCCTTTAAATGGTAGAAGCTGCTATGTAGACTGCTCCAAATCCTGGTATACATAGTACTAACCAGGTTACAGAATGGTTTTATAAAGCCATGGTACAGCCTGGCCCTCTTCTAGGCTATATAAAACAATTCACAAAAACCACTGTAACAATCAGACATTTATGCTGAGATTTAATACCATGTAGGCATGTTGTTTCCATCATGAACTATTTAAACATGGTTTAGTTGGAACTCCAGGATAGACAGAGTCTTTTAATTTCAGCAGAATTATTGTGTATTTCATGGTGTTCATAGAAGGTTCTTAATGTTGTTGATTATAAAACTGTACCACTGATGCTTTTATTTATTTCAGCAGGAAGTGTCTGCTACTTATAATACATTTGTAATACCTATATATCATGACAGAACGAGGCACTCATTTATGGGTTACTCTACACAACACATCAGAATGAATCTGAGTATTTTTCACCTAAAAGATGTTGAAATCACTGCTCCGCTTTAGAATGGGGCAAACAGGAACCCCCTTCCTCCCCGCAGTTTGACACCTCATGGACACCTTAGATTGGCCAACATAGGGTGGTTACAATTCTTCAGCTCTGCAGGCCAAAGTCAGGGACTGAAATCTAAGTGCCGCTGGCTCAGATGAGACATACGCCACAAACCAACGCCTATCAGAATAAGAATTCTGTTAGCTACAGGAACCGTTTATTAAATCCAGTATCTGAGTCATCTATTTCAACTGATAATTGCTTGTGAATCATCTGGGGAGTGTTCTGACCAGGCAGCTCTATAGAATCTGAAGAGCACTGGGTCAGGCCATCATTTGCAGTCCCTATTCACGGAAAGCTCCCACTGACTTGACTGTGCAACTTTAATGGGAGTTCTGCCTGATAAGGGTCTGCAGGGTTTGACCGTGGCCGTTCAAAGTACCTACAATGATCAAGGAACTGGATAACTCAGGGGACTGGTAATGGGAAATGCAGGCTTTCGTCCCTTGATCGCTGTTTTGAGCCTGGCCAGCTATGGGCAGCTGAACATTACTGTCATCTGCCAGCCCTCATATGTAATCTCAGAGACAGGTCCAGAACTAAATGGTCCTGGAGTCTGAACTGGCCTTTCAGAAATAAAAAGGCCAGGGTGCTACCTCCAGGATGTAACTGACACCTTCACAGGATAATGTGGAGAAGTCTGTATCTGAGGATCAAGAGAAGAGGTTTTTAAGGCCCGGCTTGACAAAGCCCTGGCTGGGATGATTTAGTTGGGAATTGGTCCTGCTTTGAGCAGGGGGTTGGACTAGATGACCTCCTGAGGTCCCTTCCAACCCTGATATTCTATGATTCTAAGACATCAGTTTCCAGTATTATCAGTACGTCTCTGGCCCTCATTGCTAAGCAACAAACAGCAGCAACTAGATAGGATTTCATGGGACTTTGCTAGATAGAGAGGATCACGCCTTAAGGCATATCTTTCTTTGGCTAGCATGCTGCAAGAAAAGCACCAGAAGGCACAAAAGTAGAAAGAGAAAAAAATAAATCACTTTTAAACTGACATTCCAATGGAGTCTCAGCAAGATTAAAACAGGGCATTGTTGTGAAATTCAGAATAATGTCAGAGCACTGACTTCACCTGAAGTGATTTCAACATGTGTACAGAAAATAATTAGACCGAAAAGGTTAAAAGCCATGAAGTCCTTACCGTACACCAGGTCAGAGTTCTGTTGCTTCAACCCCTGAACGATATCAACCACCGTTGCAAGGAATGATGCGTCCCTCGTGTAACCTTTAGGCAGAAAAATAATTTTTAAGTTAATTTCAGAGAGCAATGTTTTGTTTACATCAGACTCATCTCTATGCAGAAAGGAATGTCAGTCATTTCTTCCCATTCCTGGAAAAAAAGTATTTAGAACTGAAAACATCTTAATATTTTATTCAGGGATAAGCAGATATGGAACAAAATCAAGATCAACACTTGCTAACTCACCCAATTAAGCCTCTAAAAGAAAACAAGTCTCAGTAAATGAGTCTTGCCTGGGAATTGCCCAATACCTGGTCTAAATGCTCAGAAATCAAAAAATTTGTTTAAAAAGAAAACACACCCCCTTTTGTTCAAAACACCAGTTTGAAAGTTCATAGTATAAACAGCATTGTTCAGGATGCAGCAAATGAGAAAGGGAAATATAAAGTTTTAAATTTCATTAGCATTTCTGAGACTTGTGCTGGAGGCAGCCTTCTTGTTGAAAATCAGTGTTATCTGAGAGACTGCCAGCGTCCTAACCTAACAGAAGAAAACGTAAACCCGGGTATGTCTACTCTGCAATGACAGGGTATGATTGCAGGTTGTGTACACATACCCAAGCTTTCGTCCAACTAGCTTGGGGATGGGAGCAGTGAAGCCTTGGTAGCGCTGGCTGTAAAAGGCCCACCTGGAATCCCTGAGTAATTACTTGCATGGATGGCTCACTATGACATGCTAGTCATTATTCAGCTAGGACATGCTGCCATAGCTTCACTGCTCCAGTATGTGAACTAGCTTGTGTATGTTTACACAGGACGCAATCAGACACCGTGACTGCACTATAGACATCACATACCCCCTGTCTCTAGTCTGCTTGGATAAAGGTTTAACCATAGAACTCATTTTTAATATATTGTATCTTAAGTTTTCTTCAGATGTTTAATACTAAAGCAAGCTGGAAACGGACTTCATTTCATCTCACTGGGCTCTCATACTACTAGCATCACAAGTGACAGTGCTCTTTAGCAAAATGGTCTCCCCCAGCTTTTGGCTCAGAAATGCCAACTGTAACTAAAAACTTAAGTACATGTCAGAGTTTACATTTATTCACAGAAGTGCTTCTTTCTTAGAAGCAGAGAAAAATGGGTGCAGTTTCCACGTCCATGAAATCGGGTTTACTTCAGCAAGGAGGCACTGGTGTCAGAGGGCAGAACTGGATTTGTAATGAGCAGCCATCGTAGGCTGATCTCTATAGATTATGCTAACAACCATTCACCTTCTCAGAGAGAGTGCATTAGTAAATCATTGACACAAATCTCTCAAGCATTCCACAGAACTTGGGCTAATTTTTCCCCTAAGGTGCCTCTTGTCAAAGTAAGGTAACTGTGACAAGATCTGGGAGCAACCTTTCACAGAGGCAAACATAACACAATTTAGATTCACACAGCAAACATAACACTAGCTCTTCTCCAGGTAACCCAGCAAAACGAGGGATCCAAGTGACAGTCAGATCTGTCTGCCCCCACATGGACTTCATTTCACTGTTTGGTTTAATGGCGGGCGTGATCCAGGAAGCTCTTTGTGCCAACTGGCAGATGGCAGAGCAAGGCACAGAGTTTTAACAGGGATTCCCTGGCTCAAGAATATGCAGATTAAGTTTACTAAAGAGAGGCATGCGAGGTCCTTTCTACCAAGAGCCAACTGCCCACTGGTCATCACGATCATTGCAAAATGTCTGTATGGATAATGTTTAAGAAATTATGTATCTGTACTGAAAAATATGTTATTAAGGTCTGTGAGTTAAAGTAGGTCACCAGAAGGCAATAAATAAGATTAAGATTCTGTCACGGGTATTTTTAGTAAAAGTTAGGGATAGGTTGCGGGCAATAAACAAAAATTCACAGAAGCCCATGACCTGTCCCTGACTTTTACTAAAAATATATAGGAGGAGGTGGGGGAGAGGCAAACAGAGTGCTCCTGGGGTTGCAGCTGCTCCAGGCCCGCTGCTGCTCCTCTGGCAGGGGCTGACCACTGCTGCTCCAGGCCCAGGGGGGCTGACCCAACCCCAGCCATTGCTCCGGTAGCCCCAGGACTGGCCGCTGGTCAGCTACTCCGGTGGCTGCTGCTCCGGCAGCCCCCGGGCTCACAACTGCTCCAACCCTGCCCCAGAAGTAGTCATGAAGTTCCCGGAAGTCACAGAATCCTTGACCTCCATGACAGAACTGTATCCTTCGTGATAAACATGCACCTGTCAGTTATGAGGGAAGAGATGCTTATTTTTGTCTGGTCATGTGTGTATAGCGTATTGTCTGCTTCACAATGGAGGACTATTTGCATTACTGAGCCTGGTGCTAATCGAGAGATTGTGAAATCATGAGAAATAAAAGTTGCAGGAAAAAAGGTGGGGGAACATAGCAGGGAGGATCATGTTTACAAGTAAAGACACAGATTGTAGGAGTATAACTGAGATATGGCCTGGATCTTTCACTGAGGAGAAGAACTATCATTGTGTCCTGCCTTATGAAAGGAGGGCCACAGCCAACCTGGTTGGAAAATGCTGCAAAGACTTTCAGTGAGCTAAACTTCATTAGAGAAAAAAGTACCTTGTTAGTTAAGTCTAGGCTTTAGAATGCAAGTTATGATCTTATTTTACTTGTAACCATGTGTTTCCAGTACTTGGACTTGCTACTTCTTGAATCTCTATAGTTTATTAAATAAACTTTTACTTGATTTCACTATAATCACATCTAAGTGCTGTGTGTGAAGCAGAGCAGTGATCTGAAGTGGAACTGGTAAGCGGCGGAGTACTGCTTCTTTGGGAGCAGCAAATCTGCAAATACTGTGAGTGTTCAGTGAGACAGGGCTTGACCACTCTGGAGGTGCACTCAGAGGGCTCAGGGGTTGGAGCGTGCCTATAGCTAACCTGGAGAGAGAGTGTGAGGCCTGTACAGGCCTGGAAGATAGTGCTTGTGTTGCCCATGGCCAATGGAGATGGGGAGCTGACCCCCAGCAGACACAGACAAGGCTTCTTCGTGTTAAAGGCTGGTGGTAGTGAGGTGCCTCACAACCCTGGGAACCCCAGGAAGTATCACAGCAGGTTACTGCTAAAGATAGCAAAGCACCGCTACACTGGATAACCTAGTAACATCCAACTCCCTTCTTTGGGGGTAACAGCCTCACTTATGGCCCTGGAAGATAAAAGGCTGAATTCCAAGCTCAGCCAGGAGTAGAGTGAGAACCCAATGTTGAAACAGGGGTTCTTTATTTAAGAAGACATTAAACTAGTCTCTCTCTTCTGCCCATTTCTTTTGTTTTTCTAAATGGGAATTGAGGATCCCATGCAAAGCTGGCAGAAGAAAAAAAACAACCCACAGACCAAAGCCACAGTCACAAAACATTTGAAGTATTTTCCAAAATCTAGTTTAGAACATTTTTCCAATTTTTGACTCGAATGTTTTAGCTTTGAAAATATGGTTTTTCTTCCTCCCCTCACCCCCACCTTATGCCACTGAAAAGGGGGGAGGGAGGAAAACTAAAAACTTCTCATGTTTTGTTGGGGGGGGGGGAACTGAGCATTGTTGAAAATTTCAAAAAAAAATCCAATTTTTTATTAAAATATTTTTCATTCAAGAATTTTTGACAAGCTCTAATCACAGGGCACTGTTTGCAAAGAGCAAGGCAGAGGTTCTCAAACTTGTCGATAGTGTGGTCCACACCTTATTAGACAGAGGACAGTCACAGGGACCACTTCATTTCTAATTCACAATTGCAAAAATAGACTTGCTTACAGCGGAAAATAATATAAATGAGCAATACATTTTTATAGCTGCCTTTTAAGGTGATTTAGCACTTGGGAAAGTCAGCATTGTCCAATCAACAAGCTCTCGCCTGACCATGAGCAAATACACTGCAGACCACCAGTGGTCCATGTACCAAATTTTGGGAAGCTGTGGAGGAAGATATAAGCCTCCAGCAACCAGGCCAACATTCCACTCTCAGAAAAAACAGGCTCTAATGTCCAAGGCTGGGAATGAATATAAAAGATAAATATACAACTGCTGCCATTTTTGCATATATACAGTCAGCACTGACAGGGCCAAACAGACTTGATATAAGCAGGTGCAATCCCATTCACTTCAACAGAGTTGCACCCCACTTTCTCTGAATTTGGCCCCAAGTATCCTAGCTCATCACCCTGTAAAGTGCTATCCAGAATCAGGCCTTCTCAGAGGTCCAGAGGGGCCCGGGCCACTTCTAGCTTTTGAGGCCCCTAGCCATAATAAAAATAAAAAAATGACACATGAAAACAAAATAAAGCACCAAAACAAGAGTGAGACATAATCTGAATATTTTTTTATTTAACCAATGTTTTTCTAGCCTTTTTCTGTGCAAAAAAATTGACTTTTACCAAATCACATCTCTTATTTGCCAAAAAATTAACAAGTGTCTAAATTTGAGGCCCCCTTTGAGTTTGAGGCCCAGGCCAAATGGCCCTCCCGCCCCCCCGATTGGCCCTGTCTGGAATACAAGAGGCACTGTTATCAATTAAAAAATATAAAAAAATATAAAGTGTTTTACATGCTGCAGACACTCCTGTAAAAAGGAAATGCCTCCAGATTGTTTCATGGACAGTAAAATGTCTGAAGAATAATCTTCTGGAAAAATCTTGCAGTACATTCTGTTTTTCCTGGGAAATTATTCTACATGGCTGCAGACTAACCCTTCACTCAGGAAAAATAATACATGCATGTGCCTCCCAACCAAATGGAACCCATTTATGCTGATATTCATTACCACATTAGTGTCACCTCATTCCGTGTGCTATTTAATATCTCCTTTACCTTGGAGAGCTCCATAGAAACAGGAAGGGAAATAATTCAGCAGACATGCAGTACCCTTCATGCCCGAGTGGTAGTTATGGGTCATAATCCCAGATCCATACAATTAAAGTCTCCTGTTATTCCTGCCTTTAAAAACACCTCCCTACATGCGGAAGTCATGTAATCAATCAATCTGGCAATCAATTTCTGCTTGAGTTTTAGAAGCAACAGCTCACTGCTATAAGAAATACAGGCAACGAAATTTAAAATAGATGCACTGCACTCAGTGAAGTGGATGCTATTTATAAACTACCCTGATAGAGCAGGAGACTGGATACTTTGATGGGTGTGCAGCTTTTATTACAGACTGCCTATCTTCCCTTTTAAACCACCTCATACAGGGGTTCCTTGTCTATATAGGTATACACACACACACACACACACACACACACACACACGTTAGATTAGATCGATCGATAGATAGCGCCACTGTGGTAAGTGAAAGAAGATACTGCACGTCACTATATGGTATGAGGCTGCACACTCATGAAAGGTTAAAAGGAACATCATATCAACAAGAGCAAAGCTTGAGAAATACAACAGGGTTGAGAATAGAACCCAGGTGTTCTGACTCTCCACCCTGTGCTCAAAACACTACCATTCACAAAGATCAAGAAAAAATCCCCCCAGAGCACACCATGTATAAAAAAAGGATGATAAAATCCAGTGATTTAAACCATAAAGTTGCATCACTGCAGATTTTAGGAGTTTAAATCCTTACATCTTCATACCATAATATATATAAAAATAATACTCTGCATTTCTATTGCTCCTTTCATTAGACTATCACACAGCACATTAACACTTACCCAAACCCATATTCAGGGATTGCATTCCCCATTCCATTACAATACAGCCACCTTTGGGCTGGAACAGAGCACCTGTTTCAGAATGTACAGCATAAGCAGCTAAAGAATACAGTATCCAGCTGTAGGAGGAATTTGAGGAGGGAGAATGTAATTAACTGGTTTTGAAAAAGGCAAGGACTTGGGTTATCACTTTTACCCTTGTGTAAATATCATGGGCTCTCCAAAGAAACACGAGCACCTACCTGTGAGTACGTAGTCATAGTGGTTGACATTGTTCAGTTTAAGTCCTTCATACAACTCATTGAGTTCAGCTGAATTTAACATCTGACCCTTCCAATGAGCATAACCTGAAAAAGGAAAGCCAAATGGTTTATCAAAGCCTCATTTTATATTTAGGATCACATATTATACATGCAGGAATTGGCTCCCCCTTCACCCCCAAAAATAGTGTTGCTGTCAAAAATTAGACAGATGAGTTGTTAACAGAACAGTTACATTCTCAGCATTCTCTTAACTCTCTTATCCTTCTGAAAAGGAATTGTTTGTTAAAGGGGCCATCCTGACCACTCTAGAGACTCAAGTTCTGCATGTATCAGCAAAGCAGGTAATATACAAGCAGAGAATGCAAGCTTTCCCCTCTACAGCCTTCACCAACCAGCCCTGACCTGGAGGTCAGAGATTAGTTTTAGTTTTCTTAGATTATTAATATAACTTCTTTTATTTCATATTATACCAGTGCAACCTGACAGCAGCCAGACAGCTTGATAACAGACGTATTTGTGGAGAATAAACTCTGCACATTGCAGCCACTCAGAATCTAGCATGCACGCGCACACACACAATCTCTCTCTCTTTCTCTCTATGTGCTAGGTCCTCTAGCCTCACTGCATTATAGTGGAAAAGAGGTTCTCCATTTAGTTTAGCAAACAGACTTATGTGCTTCAGTCTATCAGAACACAGCTATACAAAAGTTATACAGCGAGCAACTGCCACACTCCATTGCACCCCACATCAGATAAAATACCCTTCATTTGGTATGTGTTAGCTGAAATCCTATGGTGAAGGAACATCCTATGACAGCGTTCCATTACAGTGACTTTATTTCAAGTAGCAGGATTTGGGGGATTTTGGAACGGCCCTGTGGGTATCAGTAGGGCTTCAGGAATGACTATTATGAGCAAAGAAATAACTTTCCATGCACTCTTATCCCCAGAAAGGTCTAAGAGTTATAAGTATGTATTTGAGACTTGGCTCAGCACCCATTGCAGTCAATGGAAAGAAAGAGTTCAGTTGACTTCAATGGACACTGAATCAGGCCTCTGGGATCTTTAAGGCAGCATGTACCCAGTATACATATGTCTACATGGCCAAGATTCCTCTCCACCACATGGATCTCAGACTGCAGTTTTGGCCCTTGTGGGCCACTGGCAGCCACTATAAGTCAGAAGATCACTCGGGCTGCTTTAGCTGCCAGCTCTGCACAGCATCCCATGAGTTAGGCATTATGCCACCTGAGCACACCTCCCGCCAAAACTCGATCCTATGCTTCAGGTGAGGATTTGACCTATGGCCTGAAACACTATATACTGAAGGGGTCTCATTAGTATAGTTATAAAAGGGAACAAAATATAATTCTGTATTTGCAGCCAAAAAGATACAGGATGCTGTTTTGATGTCTAGTTTTGGCAACAGCTGCTATCCTACCACTGAGTTTGTGCACAAGCAAGTAGACTCTGGTCTGCAGAAGGGTCAGGAGACAAAATGCTGCTCATCTGGGATGTGACTGAAGGGAGGCTACTGGCCTCAGCCATTTTTAGCAGAGCATGAAATTAAAAAAAAAAAAAAAAAAATGCAGCTCACTCCTTAGGAGCAACCCTGGAAAGAAACTCAAGCTTTTCCTTTGAAGAAAGAGCATATAGGAAAAAAGCCAACTCCCTCAATGAAATAAAATAATAAGCTGTTAAACTGCCATGTTCACTGAGAATTTGGTCTGAAGAGGCAGCATCTGCAGGGACAAAAGTGAAGACTAGCACCACGTGCAAGACAAACCACAGAGTGGCTACCACCACCATTCGCCAGGCCAGGTTTGGACCAGGAAGATAACTAACACTTTTTAAAAACACAGACTTAACGTATCTTAACTAATATTTTTAAACACTAGTGTTGATGGGTGTAAGGTTATGGCTGACTCCTGCCTCTTTCTCTCCCTCGGCAAGGCCCCTTTAAGAACTCATCCAGTTCAAAAGAAATTCAAGACAGACCCAACAAGCAGTCCCATTTATTTACTCTTCTGGGTACATACTGGTCCTCCAGTCTCTCACCCGACAGCCCAAAATAACAGCATCTTTGAGAAACTAAACACAAACTTACATAGTGTCAACTGGGCACAGCCCCTCCTTTTCTGAGCGTCTGTCAGTCTCTCTCCTGCTTCTTGGGCAGGGTCTCTCCCAGGCCTCCCTGCCTTGGGAGTTTTATCCTGCTTTGGTCAGGCTTCCTGGCACCCCCAGTCACTTTCTCCATCAGCCACATGCTGCAGTTTCCTGTTGCCTTTTATATTAAAGCAGCGGATTCAACCCAGGAGTGGCTCATCCTGTAATCAGGGCCAGCATAGTCCCTGGCTCTCCAGCTCATTGGGCAAAGTGCCCTGTTACAACAGGGTTTCAACATCTTTAAGAATGGATTAGCTGCTCATGGGAGGCAGGGGGCAGGGAAACTTAGGTTTGCCCACAACCAGCTAACACATTTTAAAGTTACCAAACCCTGTACACACTAGTCACATTTTTAAACAGGACTATATTCCCCAATCTAGTCTAGAGATGCCTTTAGTGCAATTCTTCAATCAACCCTGTATTCAGTGCACTGCATATTGTATCCGTTTGGAAAATTCAAGAGTCCCAGCTGAGGAAGTTGTGCTGATACCACGCTGACCACAAACTTGGTGAAGGTGACATTATGACCCAAAGCTCAGGGTGCAAAATAGTGACCGTTTAATATGCCAATTCAAAAGGAAACTGTCAAATGGGCATATGAATTTGTGTATGGTACATTCAAGATTAACGGCCTATCTGAAAAGTTGCTACAAGAAAACAGTGTGTCTCGTCAGTCTCATTCAGGATTGGTTGCTAACTCCTATAGTCCACGGAGCAGATACTATCATATCTGCCTGGTCCTCGTGGCAGAGATAATTTGCATTGTATACATGCTTTGGACAGACCTGGTGCTTTAAGCAGGTAAAGTGATGAAAAGTTGCAGAGTTAAGCAAAATTACTCTGTGGCTTTCTGATCTGCTTTCTCGGGGAAAAGTAACTTTTTTTTGTCCAAGTATTTCATCATGGCAATCAGGGTCTCCCTTGACCAGCCAGAAGGCCATCTCACGTCAGGGTAACTGAAGGCACAGATTTAGAATTAGATTTCATGCCTCATAAGGTCCAAGGGATAATCAACTCATGGCAATCATTACCCCTATTATTGTTTCATTAAATATATTGAAAATGTGGTGAACTGCAAAAGAAAGCAAAACCATTTATTTGTGTACATGCTGTAGTTCATCCACCTACGTGCCATAGCCCTACCATGAAATAATATTTATATTTTGGCACTTAGCAATAAGAAAGTTCAAGGTTGCACATTACTTGACTATTTATGCACTTCATATAAAAAGAGGAGCCAAGAAAGCTTAGATAATAAACAATGTGTACTTAGAAAAATGATTGCACAACACTAGGGCAGACTGCACTACACTGATAACATCAGGGGGTGCTGGGTCGGCAGTGACTAGGTCAGTGTACTAACCGTTTATCTTTGGAAGTCAAATTCAATTCCTGGCTAACATTCTCCAGAAAGGAAAACATGAGCCCTCTCATCTTAATTTCCTGTTGTTAATGTTACAAAACCACCACACAATTTTGCTTAATCAGAAGTTTCTGCTCAAGTCAAACCCAGGACTGGAACAGCAGAACATTGCAAAACAAGATAGAAGACTACATTTGCAGAGCTGTTTGGGAAAGTTTGCAGTAAACTTCTCCAGATGGTATCCAGCTCAAGTCAATGGTATAAGTCTCTCTCATTCTTTCTTTAATGTAAAAGCAAAGTGCTTTTATAGCCTTTCCTTTCATCTGGGTGTGATTTCTTTTTGAAACTCCTTATATTCCAGATTTATTTTTAAGCCACAGAAGTATCTTGGTGTGCAATGTCTCTTGCCCTTCAACCCCGTCATGATGTGTGAAGTCATGCCTCTCCAAGGAAGGGACCAGGTTAACCCATCTGGATTAAAAAGGGAATATGCCAATGAAGCTTTTGCACATATTTTGCCCTCCACCACTTTTTCTTCTTTAAAAACTTACTTATAAACTTGGGAATTGCATTATAAAACTCAAAACCAAACCAAACCATCCCCCACACCCTTCTGGGGGAACAGAATTTTTTCAGGGACAAGACAGTTATAAATATATATTTCTTGAAAAGAGATATGTGAATCTCTGCTGTTTTCCCCCTTCTTTCCACCCCCACCCCCTATCCCACTACACACACATTATTCTGAAGCCTGAGTTTCTCCTCTAATGTTCCCCAAAATTGTACTGAGTGGCTTGAGTGAAAGCAAGAATCTTTAGAAAGCCTTTAAGGCGGAAAGAAGATCTTGTGTTTATGACACATGGCAGGCAGGAGATCTGAGTTTATCCCCAGCTCTGACACAATTCATCAGGGAATTCTGTTAAATCACTTAGGGCTCATCTACACAGCAAGTTATTGCGCAGCAAGCCAGGGTGTGAATGTACAGCACACCTGCTAGACACACAATAACCTCTCGTGTGAACACTGCTACAGTGCAGCAAAAGTCCCAGAGCGTGGTTTAGTGACTACACTTTCAAACAGCAGTACGCAAAGCCGCACCCTGGGGTTTTCAGTATGCTGTTGTAGTGTCCGCATGGGACACTACTGTGCGGCAAGCAGACGCACAGCAGATTCACACCCTGGCTTGCCACACTGTAATTCACAGTGTACACTCGGCCCAAAACTCTAGCACAGAGTTTCTCAGTCTGTAGCTGCAGGCATGGAGGGATGCTGTGACACAGGGGAGAGAAAGATGGGTAAGGCACTATTAGAATGTATCACAGACCAGAGCTACCAAGAAAACCACAGAACCTAACTCCCTTACTGTGGAAGTCAAAAGTTCCTTGCCTTTAAAATACAGGCTATTTCTCTGGAACAGTTTCAGGCATGGGATTCAGAGTGACCAAAAAAAAAGCACATTAAATACATTCTGCCAGCTAATCTGCCAATCACTTCTAGAAAGGAAAGCAGCATACAAGGATTTTTTTTTAAATGCTAAATAAAGCCCTCCAAACTAGATTTGCATTCTTACATAGGAAGGGGGTTGTTGGACCAACCAAAAAAAAAAAAAAGAGCGAGAGAGAGAGAGAGAGAGAATCTTTGTAAACCGTGTGACAGTTTCTTTATGCGCGCATGAAGCACAATGTCGTTTGAAGGTGAGTCACTTACTGTAATCATACAGGAAATACTCCTCACCAGGCAACATGGCAAACTGCTTCCTGGGGTTTTTGATTAAAAACACTACCTTGTATTTCAGGATCGCCAGAGACTATAGAAAGCTGCATTTTCTGAGCAGTAGTTGGCAATAATAATCTTTTGTTTTATTGATTGAAAATGAAAACAAAAATGGCAAGCATGATTCAGAAGATCAGACCCGTTAGTTGATAACAAATGACAAAATACAAAGAGAGATAACAAGACCAAGCTTAAAAGAAAAGGAAGGGCGAGAAAAGAGAGAGAGGGACTGAAAGAATACAGGATCTAAAATGTCACAGTGGACTTTCCCCCCTATACGTATATAAATCACACACACACACACTGTTATCTGTCCTCTCTAGGATGTAGCACTCCCTTGTAACTTCACAAAAAAAGCAGCTGTCAGCTCTTCAACAGAAGTTCAGCCATTTGCCTTTCTCACAACAGTGCAGCTGAATGGACTCTCAAGATCTTTGCCTGTAAGAAAAGGCAACTCTGATCTTCCTCACTTCATTCAGTGCAACATTTGACTCTGGAAAATTGCTACAATATACAAATAGTAAACTAACTTGGCAATCAGCGCTGCTTTCCCTACAACAACAAAGGCGCTGTGCACTTGGTTATCTGCATTTGACTGTGTGCACACATATGCATGCATGGCTCAAACACCAGAAGGCAAATTATTAAAAAAAAAAAAAAAGTTGCGTTTTTTTAATCTCATGATTCTAAAGGCAGTCTCATTATTTTGAGCTCTTGGGATGGTCAGTACTTTGCCCTTTTAGAAAAAAGAACCGCTAATTTGTTGCTCCTCCCACAATCACCAATAGCTGCCAAACCTCCCACGTGGCCAATCCCCCCCGCTGGCAAACCTTTCCAAATCCTTTGGTGACACTACTAAAAAAACTAATATCCCTGTGTCCATTTCAATAACCTGATCATGCTATTGATAATTTAATGTGCTGGCCTTCAGAACAGCTTCCCTTTAACTTTATGGACTAATTAAAATCTCAATCTCTTAACACTCCATACAATTAATTTATTCTTGAAACAAAAGCAATAAAAAAAAAAAAAAAAAACATAGATGAAATCCCCATCAACTATAAACATTTAGCTAGCTATTGCAAGCAAATCTGTGACCATCTACATTTCTGGAGTTTACAACCATTTTATCAAGTTATCAAAATACTGAAAAACATTATTGCACCAAAAGTGTGAAAGGAATTTAAATCAGCTCTGTGGCTTTTGGACTCTAGCAATGCGAGAGTATTTTGTACTGGTCAAAGGCAACTTGTATTAGGTGAATTGAAAAATACTATTTCTTTTGTTTTTTACAGTGCAAATATTTGTAATAAAAAATAAATATAAAGTGAGCACTGTGCACTTTGTATTCTGTGTTATAATAGAAATCGATATATTTGAAAATGTAGAAAACATCCAAAATATTTAAATAAATAGTATTCTATTATTGTTTAACTGTGCGCGATTAATTTTTTTAATCACATGATTAATTGAGATTTTTTTTTAATTGCTTGACAGTCCTAGTTAAAACAAATAACTTTCTAAAAAAAAGCTAAGAATTCTCTTTGTCCATAGTTTATATGCTCTTAAATGCTCTGATACCACCTGCAGTTGGTAGGGATTTTTCTACTAAATTATGCACAACAAAGCATAAGAAAGAGAAACCTAAAGAGCCACTGTTGCCAGCTCTCAAAATTGTTATAGCAACTCTCACAATACTGGTGTTTCTCTTCAAGCCCCAGTGAGTGGAATCATTAGATTATGCGAGAATCTAAACTTTCTCTTATGCGAGAATCTAAACAGGGAGGAGGGATAGCTCAGTGGTTTGAGCATTGGCCTGCTAAACCCAGGGTTGTGAGTTCAATCCTTGAGGGGGCCATTTGGGGATCTGGGGCAAAAATCAGTACTTGGTCCTGCTAGTGAAGGCAGGGGGCTGGACTCGATGACCTTTCAAGGTCCCTTCCAGTTCTAGGAGATGGGATATCTCCATTTATTTATTTATTTATTTCATTTTTAAAAAGTTTCTAGCCCTCACGGATGCAGAGAAAAGCTTGAAAATGTGACAGAAATGCACCCAAAAGGCTCACCAACCAGAAAGCAAATATGAACCCAAATTGTATTACTTTAAAAAATAATACACCATTTTAAGCCACTCATATTTTGGGGGGTCCTGCTCAGGATTTTTGAGTGTTTGAGGTTAGCAATAATGGAATAACAATAAAAGAGGCAAGTGACTCACTGTACAAGTGCCACTTCTGGAGATTCCTCCACTCTGGTGATGCAGTATTTGTGTTCTAGTTCACTGCCTAATGTCTTATATTGACATGACTTCTCCTTATGCAGTTTTATTTCTTATAAATTGGCTAACAAACAAAAAAATCTATCCACCCTTAAGTAGCAGAATGGAACGCATTACATTTAAGCTATGTCTACATTTTAAAAACTGCAGTTGTAGCACTTCCGTGTAGCTATTTACTACAGCAACAAGATGGGTTCTCCCGTCGCCGTTGTAAATCCACCTCCCTGAGAAGCAGTAGCTAGGTCAAAGGATGAATTCTTCTGCCAACCTAGCACTGTCTACACAGGGACTTAGGTCCGCTTAACTACATCGCTCAGGGGTGCAAACTTTTCACACCTCAGAGCCGTAGCTATGCTGATGTAACTTTTGGCACTTTAGACCAGCCCTTAGATTTAGTCCTTTATTCAAAGCCTATTGAATTCAATGGGCTTTGGCTCAAGCCTTGAACATTGTTGTCCTGTCTTGAATCCAAAAGGAAGAGATCACAGAATGATTGAGCTTCTTCCCAATAACATGCAATCAGGCTGAATGAGTGTTTGGTAGGCCTAAAGTCACCGGAGTGGATGCACAATAGTACTTCAAGAGTATGCGTGTGTATTTACCTGTGTGGTTTGAAAACTGGACAGAATTCACAGGATCAACTTCAAATCCCAGAACCTGCAACACAGAATAAAGGAACACTATTATTATTAAAACAGAACTTTCCTCAGAATGCCACTCATATCATAAAATGGAAGACAAAGGTTACCATGGTCTGTTACACATTTAGAAGCTTAGAATGTGATTTAAAGTAAGAGCTGAGTAACCAGTGTTAAATATCTTTAGTAAAGGAAGGGGCATGGAGAGAGACACACGATGGACCCACCAGAAAAGTGGAGCTCCATATCTGAAAGAGAAGATTCGCCAGAAGGCCAGCAGGCAGAAGCTAATAGAACAGCATTCTTAGGGTCTGAAGTAAGTCTTGTCCAGGCAATGCCACAACTACAATTCAAGGGGCCAAATGAACATAAAATGAGAGGGGGTAATGGAGGGTGTGAGGAAAAGAGTTCTCATGGTTCAGGGGGGAGGGGGGGGGACAAAAACTTTTTCATAGATTTTAAGGGCATTATAGCGGGGTAGTCCCCCCGCTCCTGCCCTGACGGGGCTAAAGCAGCCCTGGAGAGGGCTGTGGTGGTGAAATGCAAGGCTGATTAGGGGAAGCAGCCACAGGTGGGGCCACGCCCCAATCAGGCCACAGTTGGCCCTATAAGAGGGCTGAGGGCCAGATACACTGTCTCTAGCTCCCTAGAGAGAGAAGGATCTGGCTGCCTGGGAAGTTGAGGAGGGTACCTAGAGTGGAGCAGTGCTGGGGAAGGGCAGAGGGAGCTGGGGAGCTCCAGCCTAGCTAAGCCCCAGGCTGCAGGCCGAGTTAAGGGCCCACAAAAGGGTACTAAGATTGCAGAGGGGTAGCCCAGGAATAGGCAGAGGCAGCTGGTCCAACCCCCTTGCTGACGATGAGTGGTTTACAGACTGCCGTCTGCCCCAGGGAGCGGGGGCTAGATGATGACTGGCAGTAGCCACTGAGGCAAGGTGGGTTTAGAGGGTTGGGGGTTCCACAGGGAGGGGAGACCCAGATTGGGGGTTACTGCTGGGGCAGAACCCCAGGGCAAAGGGCCCCGGGTCTGGGAGGGACACGGGGCCAGCAGCAGGCGAGACACTGGTCTGCAGGGGGCGCTCCGGGCTGGAAAGAGCTAATTCCCGAGACAACCAGCAGGAGGCGCTGCACCAGTGAGTCTTTGCCCCGCCACAGGCAGACAAGACGGCTGTGATCATCTAGTCTGATCTACTGTATAGCACAGGTCATAGAACTTTCCCCAAATAGTTTCTGTTTGAACTAGAGCATATCTTTAAAAAATAAATAAATCCCATCTTGATTTTAAAATTGCCAGTGATGGAGAATCACCACAACCCTTGGTAAATTGTTCCAATGGTCAATTACCCTCTCTATTAAAAATCTATAACTTATTTCCAATCTGAATATGTCTACCCTCAACTTCCAGCCATTGGATTGTGCTAGATTGAAGGGCTAGATTCTCCTTCTTTTAGCATTTCAATGCTTGCTGACCCACCCAACAGCAGTTTCATCAGCACAATGAAGGGCCCGAAGGCCACCATGAAATCTAGTCAGTTGACATTTGTCGATAGCAAGCGCCATTGTCTGACGGAGACCACAGTGACAAAGTGGGTCGTTGTGCAGACCCCAAGGGCTAGACTGAAGAGCCCATTATCAAATATTTGTTCCTCATACAGGTACTTAGATTGTAATCAATAGACCTCTTAACCTTCTCTTTCTACGCAGACTGAGCTCCTTGAGTCTATCACTATAAGGCATGTTTTCTAAGCCTCTAATCATTCTCATGGCTCTTCTCTGAACCCTCTCCAATTAATCAATGCTCTTCTTGAATTGTGGGCACCAGAACTGGACCCAGTATTCTAGCAGCAGTCGCACCAGTGCCAAATACAGAGATTGACTAACCTGGCTACTTTTACTCAAGAATTCTCTATTTATATCCAAGGATCACAAATTCCCCTATTTATATCCCCTATTTATATCCAAGGATCACTCACATTAGCCCTTTTGGCCATAGCATTGCACTGGGAGCTCAAGTTCAGCTGATTATTCACTATGATCCCCAAATCTTTTCCAGGGTCTTTTCTGGCAGGTGGGTGAACGAACACTGTTTGCCCCCAGATTTAAATTTCACAAGCTTTTACGAAACTCAAGACCATGAGAAATGATTATTTTTGAGATTTTATTTTGGTGGCAAAGGGTTAATCCAATGGAGGCATCTTAATAAAAAAACCCTCACAAATAAATTTCCTTTGCAATATTTGCAATCCAAATACTGCAGCAGCCAAATATGTTCTGATTGCCCAAAATGAGAGAAGTGGGGGGGGGATGAAGCCCAAAGTAAAAATGTATTTCCTCCCCCACCTCCCAGTTAAAAATAATCTATTGTGTGTTATTATTTAAAAATACAAGGCTGGGGAGGGGGGAAAAATCCGTGAAGATTTTTAGCGTGGCACTGTCCATTTACTAGAAATAGAAAGCAATAACTATATTTTTTTATCTGGTGTTCAAGCCATGCTACAGTTTTATCCACCACTAAAAAAAAAAAAAAGAAAATCTAATACAAATCTGACAACAGTTTGACATTTAGTATTTGTTTTCACATCCTCTTTGCTAGGGATAAAATTTCTCCTCAGAAGAAGAGCTGCTATATATGGCTCTGTGAGTCATGGGAGACAACAGTAATGATGCAGAAATAATCGTATATGATCCATTTTCAGGCAATTTGCTAGAGGGTTAATTGAAGCTTTTGCCAGTCACGCTCTTCACTGGGAGGCACATCTCTTCCTTGTCATCAACAGCGTAACACCCTCATGTAAATCAAGACCACGTGAGCAAGTCGTGCCAGCAATAAGACTATCTGAAACACATACACACATACGCACACAAAACTGGCAGCAGGCCTGGAGCAACAAGAGGCTGGCGGAATCTGCTGCAGATGATGTTCCCTCCTCCCCTCAGATACGGTGCAGCTATAGTTTTACAGACCATGTTAGACTTCACATGGGGTCACAGAATCAATCTCTTACAAAAAGGCAGGTGTTAGCACGCAACTAGAGGGAAAAAAAGAATCCAATAATAATGCTAGACAGAAAGGTGGGTTAGTGTAAAACTGATTTGATTAAAAGTATGGGGCAGGTACTACACTAGAGTCAGTTTGTGATTTTTTTAGCTATGTGTTTTTGTCTCCAATGCATCTTTCACACATCAACAGACAACACAAGAAACTGAGAAATGGACTATAAAACAAAGTGTCATCAAATGTACAGAGTAAACAAACTAAAAATAGACACAGCAAGTCCCCTAATTTCTTTCAGATATTATTTGGGCCACCCACGATAACAGTAGATAAATATTGTAAAGGAATGCAAAATTTAAGAGAGGACCTGTGTAACACAGATAGGCCAAGGCAGATATTAATACCTCTGCGCCTGACCACCTTCTCCATATTTCCCCAATGGGGGTCAGGTGTACAGGTCTCTGCTGAAAGATAAGAACTAGCTGATTGTCATGGTTATTGCGAGATGTTTGTACAGAAAACAATTTTAGACTTTAGTGTAACATATGCACTAGTATGATCCAGATCCGTTGGGAGTGAAACCTACCACCTGAGAAAGGGGAGTCTGATTGTTGACCCAGTCAACATGAGAACAATGAACATCTGTAGAGAAAGCCTATGTTTACTGTCTAGACAAGATACAGGGCAGAAACTTACAAAGAAAAACGAACCCCAGGGTGTCCAGAAGATTGTTACACTCTCATATTCTGTGCCCTAAGTGGGGTGAAAACTGCTAGTCTGCAGGAGGAAAGAGTGGGGCTCATGGAGCCCGGAATGAAACACCTGTGTTACCAGCAGCCAGTGGGTGAGGAGCATTTCCCCGGTGGGCACAGAGTGGGCTCCCTCCCATTGTAAGCAGGTGGTACCAATTCACCTCAGACACTCCCAAACAGCGTCACAGCCTGTCTCTCTCTGGAGCTGGAAGTATCATTTCAATCTTACGAAGACACATCCATGCTAGCTCTGTGCTAGCATGCTAAAAATGGAAGTGTAGCTATACCAGTGGTGTAAGGTGCAGGAGGGGCTAGTTGTCCCAAGCACAATCCCATCGGAGATCCTAGGTACATACTTGTGTGTCGAGCCCCTCCTACTGCACACACTGCTGTGGCTACGCTACCGTTTTTAGCATGCTAGCTCTATCAAATGAAGCGCAGGTATATCTCTGCCAGCTGGAAATGACACTTTCAGGCTCCAGTGTAGGCATACTCTCACTCTTCTGGGTTCAGCACTTCTCACTGCTCCGTGTTAAAAACTAAACGCATTTACAACTAGTGTTCTGGAGAGAGAAAGAGAAGGCACTAGTTCTCCTGGGGAAACAGAGCAATAGCTTTTCAATGACTGAGCTGCAATTCACACAAAGCCAGGAGTTGGATAGTTTCAGTATTGTCATTACTGTCAGGCAGGATAAATAGTATCATCCCCACCCCCCACAACATATAATGAAGTTCAACCTAGTTTGTCATGACTTCTAACTTGTTTCCCAAGGCTTTGTCCAAACTATGATTTAAAGAATGATGTTAGCACATTAGCTAATGCAGGCTAACATTACGCCTTTAAACCCTACTCTAGGCAAGGCCAAGATGAGTACTAGGACTTAACTAATATTATGTTCCTATAGCGTTATGTTCCTATGTACACATACAGAGAGCACAGAATTCTGTAGCAATGATTCATCCAAAACAATAAAACATTGCTTCTCTGTTTGGAACAAGTTCTTTTTACAGAGACTCCCACCAGTACTAAAGATGTTACTTCTAGATCAGGGCTGGGGGAAATGTGGCTCAAGAAGACTTCTCGCTACTACTCAGAACACAAATTCAGCCTAACATTTGAACCTGAGACTCATGAAATTGGATCCATATGGCAGTTTCACACAGTTTAATCAAGGAAGAAAGAATTCAAGCTGGTAACTTTGTCACGGTTCACTGAAGCACACAGAAACTAAAGACTTTGCCTGACAAATACGGCACAGGCCACGCAAGTGCCACCCTGTCAATTGCCTAGTGGGGTTTCTGCAGTGTGATCAATGCCCTGAATATTTTACCTGTGACAAAATGGCTTTTTCCATTGCCTCCTGGATTCTGCTACAAGCAGCACCAAAAAAAAGTAGATATTAATAAACCATACACTATTTATATAACACAAATTATACACTGCCAGACATAAGTTCACTCACTGCTGAATGCAGCAATAACACACAGCAATCTCTTCAGAAACCAGTTAAGAAGACTACTGTATCCAATTGGAAACGTGGAGGTGGGGGAACATTCACATGGGACCCAAGTTTAGATCTTAAGACCATGTATTTGTATTTGTTCTATAATGCACCTTTTGATCTATGTACATACAAATAATTTAAATAGAATACAGTGAGCCAGTTTGGAATGTTGCCCACATTAGATCTAATGAGTCCTGAAAGACTTTCCAATCTGGGGCTAGATTCAGTACTAAAGGCACAGTGAATTTTAGGTTACTACTTTCCTATGCCAGCCTCTGCCTGGGGAAGAGGAGTTACGTGCACACGCACCCTGCCCCATTTCCTCTGGTGAGATTGCTGCCTTAGTTTGCTGCCCTGTAGATTATAGCTGGGGCTCCACAGGAGAAGGTCCTGCAAAGATTGTTTGGAGGAATGCACAGAATCATTTTATCTCCCAGTTGCCCTGGCCACATCCCCTTCCAGATTAGCATCATCCTTCCTTTGGACTGCAATGGCCCTCTACACCCCCTTTGGCAGAGGGAAGTTCATAGCTTCTGCCTCCTCTCTCCACTCCTAGCTACCTTTCTGCCTTGGACACACTCCACCAATAGAATCATAGATCCTGGATGAATCTAAGCCAAACCCAGTTTGTGTTTGGGGGTTGGGGGGGGGATAATTCAGTTAATCCCAAAATAGAGACTGCAAGGTGTCCTCAGACTAGGCTCAATTCAAGCAGAGTTCTTCTGAAGAGCCAAACGAAGGCTGCTCACATTCATCTCATACAATATAACTCACCTCTACAGAAATCTTGGTGAGAGGAACTGAAGGTGTTTCTTAAAAAAAAAAATCTCTGAAGTGTCGGATGCTACCATAGACAGATGAGTCTGATAAGCAGAGGACATGGCTGGCGGATCCCTACTATCCCCTTCTGCTAACGCTTGAAAAACTAAATAAAAACCTTCACGCTCATTGGACCAGGATACAATAAAAATATTACCAGCTATGAAACATGGAATACAACCTTACAAATGAGTTCAATTTAGCTTTAAACCTTCCCCCCCAAAGACAGAAGGGAAAGAGACTGACACTGTCCTGCTTTGCCTGCAGTGCAGAGGTCACTATCCTGGACCGGGGGTGGGAATGTGGGTCACCCATGGAGATGCACACACCTATTCTATAACACTAATTCTGCTACAAGACCTTTGAAAAGGGTTCAAGAGAAGGGCCAGCACAGCTAAGAAAAATGGATATTTAAAAGATATTTAAAGGACCTTTACTGATAACCAATCTTCCCTGACCACATACAGGAAAGCAGAAGCTCAACCGAACTTCAAATGCAACCATCCTCCAAAACTTCAGGTTAGACTATGACCCTAGATCAGGATCCTAGTATCTATAGTGAAACAATCTAAAATTCTACATCCAAAAATACTTCTGAGGTTTGATATCCAGATCTGTATTGCACAGCCCTGGCTCATGTCTAAATGAAACTTTATTGTTTTTGTCTATGGTGTTTAAGTATTCTTGGGATAATTATAATTTTGTGTAAAATTTGCTTTTTTCCCCTCTCCCCAGAAGGTATTCAGGTTATATATTTCTGTTACTGATGCAGGATCTCTCTTCACCCCAGCTTCACCATTCCCAATGGAGAACAACCAGCTTAAAATTACCTCTTGTTTGAGAAAGTTTGCCTAGCTGTTGTTATGACTAGCACCTAAGCTTAGTAGAAATGGAAGATTTAGAAAAAATATTGTATCATGTTCAGTTTAATTTGTGTGTTGTTGTGACCCTAGGCACCCCTGTATTCACACCCTACACACAACTGCAATGGAATTTTTACAAAATATGCCTTGTGAGGCATCTTTTGAAAACTACCACCACACTGGTGACTATCATTGTGAAATGCATGGGGCAACACTGTGTATGGAATTAGGGATACTCACTGATATTATACATTAAAGTCTGTGACTAAAAGGTGTTTAAACCAGGCGTGTCAGCAGGAACTGATAAGCAAGTTCTCTAAAGACAAAGAAAAGAGACCAATACCTCCAACCCGGTGTGGCAAAGTTCAATGGTTATTCATTTGTATTGAGGTTTCAGGAAGAACATTTACCTTGTAAAATGGCAGCAGAAAGCACCACATTGGAATACACCAGGAGACACCTTAATCAAAATAGAGTTAGCCTCCCAAAAGAGACAGGAGACCAAACTCAAGGGATCAAACTGACCCTTGAAACAAAGGCAGATCTTGAGATATAAGGACACACAGAAAGAGTCTGAATTATCCTTCACCTGAGGAGACAAGGAAAACGAGCAGCTTGGACTATGTGGGGATAGTCAGCCAGCTATTGCTCGGAAAGAAAGACTGGTGAGGAAACTACCTTGAACAAAGACTGAACCTTGCTAAATTAGTTCTTAGTAGGGTGACCAGACAGCAAGTGTGAAAAATCGGGATGGGGTAGGGGGTAATAGGAGCCTATATAAGAAAAAGACCCAAAAATCAGGACTGTCCCTATAAAATCGGGATATCTGGTCACCCTAGTTCTTAGCCATTAGAAAGTATATTTTTACTTTTGTTTGTAACCATTTCCCTCTTTAATTCTTCCACATGGTATCATTTAACCCATATCCTTTTGTTAACAAACTTGTTTTATTCTTACTATCAATCAACTAAGTGCTGTGTTTGAGGGAAGGAGATGTTTACCCCAGTTAAATTAATAAGCTGTCATGTACTGAATCTTTAAAAGAGCAGGAAACTTAATACCTTCTATGAATGCACAGTGATATGGGCTGTACATTGCAGAGACAGAGCTCTGAAGAGCTCAGGGGCTGGATTTCAATGATTGTTACCTACTACACCCGGTTCGGGCTGGGAGAGCCTTGAGGAGTTTGCCAGTGAGGAAGACAGACTGGGGTGGCAAAGAGCTGACGCACAGTCTAACCTCCAGCAAAGTTCACTCTTGCTGACAGTGGCTCACAGCTCTTAGTGTCCCCAGAAGAGTGTTACATTAGGCAATTTCACTTTGCCTATTTGGGTGGTGTATACACAACAACAGGGGAGAAACACACATTTTCAAATATAAGAAAAATGTAACTAACACTACTGAAATTAGCAGAGGACTTAGAGGCAGATGTAGTATGTGAAATTTACTCATTTTTTTTGAAGTTGAATATACTTTGAGTTGATATCACCATATGCAACATTATACCATGCTCCTGAGACAGATAAGGGATGCAAAATTTTAAACCCCTAATACTAATACACCTTTACCCCGATATAACTCCAACCGATATAACACGAATTCGGATATAACGCAGTAAAGCAAAGCTCCGGGGGGGCGGGGCTGCGCACTCCGGTGGATCAAAGCAAGTTCAATATAACGCGGTTTCACCTATAACAAGGTAAGATTTTTTGGCTCCCGAGGACAGCGTTATATCGAGGTAGAGGTGTATTTCCTAGTTGAAAGTTAACAGTTTGAGACAAAAAAACAAACAAACCCTTTAGCGCTAAAGATTAGTTCTGCATGAAAAGTAAGTTCCCATTAACCGTTCTGTAATGTACTGTTTAGGATAAAGTGAATGTTTATTCTAAGGAATGCTGAAAGCTATTCTTGTACCTGCTTTTGTGTAAAATAATTATTCCTTTTTTTTTTTTTAAACTGTTGTTCCTCAAAAAATAAAAGTGTAAAGGTAGCTTGCTACAGGGCATGGAAGCAACATTTTAATTTCACTCTATAGATGTCAGAGTAGCAGCCGTGTTAGTCTGTATCCGCAAAAAGAACAGGAGTACTTGTGGCACCTTAGAGACTAACAAATTTATTAGAGCATAAGCTTTCGTGGGCTACAGCCCACTTCTTCGGATGTAGCCCACGAAAGCTTATGCTCTAAT
>NW_020664380.1:37945-57069 GCF_002925995.2 Terrapene triunguis
GCGGGGGAAGGGGAGGGACTCTGGCTGCTAGAGGCCCTAGTGGCTGCGAGCGGCTTTCTATCAGGCCAGGCGTCCAATCAGCCGCGCCGCACTCCTCAGGAGGGGAAATCCCGGACATTTCTACTTAATTAGAAAGCCCCCCCGGACGGCCATTTAAGGCTGAAAAACCCGGACATGTCCAGGAAAACCCGGACGGATGGTAACCCTACATTAGGCACAAAATAAAAGGACATCCCTTGGAATACGGAATGGGTGATTATCTTAATTTGGCTTTATAGAAGATTCTTGAGTGTTGCAATTCTATGCCTTAAGAAAATTCACCCATAGGAAGTTCCCGGAAGGACTAGAAAAGAAAAGAGATGTGGGTTAGCCTAAAGACTGCAGAGAGTGCTTTGAAGTTGAAAAGCACCTAACCACTGCAACCACACTTGTAACTGACCCTACATTGGGGCACACACTTTGAAAATCTGGCTCTGTAACTTATGTGTTCTCTTTCAAAAGATTTGTTCTGAAGGCAGCCACAGTATGAGGAGAAAGGGATGTTGTCCCACTGTGCTAAGGAGAAAGAAAGTTACTGCTACCTCTAGAAGATGATAAACTTTTAGATTCTAGTTTTGAAATGAGTCTCTCTAATATTTTGGCTACCTTGCTTTCTTTTTCCACAGAAATAAGTGCAACATGTTATTTTATGTGACTTTCATTTTTAACTTTTTCTACTGCATAGCAAAATTCTCATTCTAGAACACTTTACAAAGCTGCAATGACATTGTTATATTTAATGGGGAACAAACCAAGTCAGTTACTACCTGTCCTTCATACTGGAAGAGGGTTACAGATAGTAAACATCATGTTGTCAGCTACTTTTCCCTAAGAGCAAAGGGACAGTGGGTTAACATGGACCTTTTCATTAGGCCAAAGATATCCATGAACAGCCTAGAACAGGGGTTCTCAACCTTTTTCTTTCTGAGCCCCCCCCCCCCCAACATACAGTAAAAACTCTACAGCCCACCTGTGTCACAACAACTGTTTTTCTGCATATAAAAGCCAGGGCCAACATTAAGGGGTAGGAAGCAGGGCAGTTGCTCGGGCCCCACATCACAGGGGGCACCGCAAAGTTAAGTTGCTCAAGCTCCAGCTTCAGCCTGGGGTGGTGGGGCTCAGGGTCCCGGGCTGCAGTCCCTTGCAGTGCAGCTTTTGCTTTCTGCCCTGGGCCCTAGAGAGTCTAATGCCCTCCATACTTGGTAGCCCCCCAAGGGGCCCCAGACCCCTGTTTGAGAATCGCTGGCCTAGAAGGCACTGTGATTTAGTAGACTGAGCACTGAAGAGTAAGCCAAGGATTTAATCTCCTCTCTACCACAGGTTTGCTTTATGATCTTAAGCAAGTCACTTCAGACAAAGTTTAAATAAATGTTTTTAAAGTGTCCACTAATTTGTGTTGCCTTAGTTTCAGATGCCTAATTTAGGACACCTTGGGCTGATTTGCAAAGAGACTGCACATACACAGCTCCCATCACCTTCACTTTGAGCTGATGGTCAGGCTTATCTTCATTGCAGAAGTAACACAGATGTTGCACCTAACTTATTTCCTGTCTGTCCACAATCCCTCTCACCTGAATTTGGCAGTGCTTTAAATCCAGGCTACCAAGCGTGGGCTAGAGCTCTGGTGCCGCTGTCACTTGGCTAGCAACCTGCCCACTTTGCAGTGAGGATGCAGGCTCAGACAGTCCTCCAGTGCCTTCCCACAATCCCCTGTGCCCATGTGCTCAGAAGGATAGACAGGTTATCCCATAATTCACTGGAAAACAGAGTGGCTCAGTTTATTGCAGCAGAAAAAATCATGGGATATGCTTCCCAAAAGTGCTAGTGCCTCACAAGGGTGAATAAAACACAAGTGAGACCACAGTAATTTGAATATGGCTGCTCACACACAGGCAAGGTTAACCAGGGTGCTGATCACTGGAGTCACCTTAGCAGTGAAGAAAAACCCTTAATAGGGGGAGAGGGATGTGGGGTGCAGAACACCCCAGGTGCCACTTGGTGTTTTTTTTGGTTTGTTTTTTGTTTTTTAAGTGAGGGAGCAGCATGGCTGGGCCACTACAGTTAACATGATTTGGGGGAGGGAGAGGGAGTAGATCAGCCCAGGTGTGGGAGGAAGAGCCTGAGTGCCTGAAGACTTCTTGTATACCTAGAAGAGGAGCAAGGACAGCCACAATTGAGCCCAGCAGATTGGGAGTTAACTAATTCTGCTTGTTCCAAAGTCAGCTGATAGAGCAGAAATTATTGGGAGGTAGGTAAAGTTATACCACTGGTACGGGACACGACTGATTTAAACATGCATGGACTAGGGGAAAGCAAATTATATTTTCACCCAGGGCTGGTAAACTTAGCATTTGAGAGACAGGGTCAAAAAAATGTCCAAGCCCAACAACTAGCGCCTGTACATGGAAGTGAAATATATTGCTAAGCAAAGAAATGGAAAAAGAGGCAAAGCATGGTAGCCCAATCCAGCATCCAGACACTTACTACTGACAATAAGGCATCTAAATACCCTCTCTGTTCATTTAAATACCTGTCTGAGTGTCCAAATACCAACTCAGCCAGGGGCTCCCTAACTGTAGCACAGAATTATTCAGATTGAGGATTGGGGGCTGCAAGGGGCTCTTTAATGTGTCTCCCGGGGCTCTTTGCAGAACATGATATTAAAGCCATGTGTGATTTAATTATTAAGCAATCTAAGTTATTAACCAATCAGGATGCTTTTACTATGTTATTAGCCAATTGTAGAATACTTGGTCAGTCATTTTGCTGTGAGACTAATTCTAGATATATAGAGATATAGCTTAGAAAGAGAGAAAATGAAACAATGAATTCACACCACTGTGGCTCTTTTGGGTAATGTTTATCACTAATTTGGCTCCTGAACCACTGAGGTCTGAGTATCACTACTGTAGTACCTACATTTGAAAACAGACCCTTAGAATCATAGAATATCAGGGTTGGAAGGGACCTCAGGAGGTCATCTAGTCCAACCCCCTGCTCAAAGCAGGACCAATTCCCAACTAAATCATCCCAGCCAGGGCTTTGTCAAGCCAGGCCTTAAAAACCTCCAAGGAAGGAGACTCCACCACCTCCCTAGGTAACGCATTCCAGTGCTTCACCACCCTCCTAGTGAAATAGTGTTTCCTAATATCCAACCTAGACCTCCCCCACTGCAACTTGAGACCATTGCTCCTTGTTCTGTCATCTGCCACCATTGAGAACAGCTGAGTTCCATCCTCTTTGGAACCCCCCTTCAGGTAGTTGAAGGCTGCTATCAAATCCCCCCTCATTCTTCTCTTCTGGAGACTAAACAATCCCAGTTCCCTCAGCCTCTCCTCATAAGTCATGCGCTCCAGACCCCTAATCATTTTTGTTGCCCGCCGCTGGACTCTTTCCAATTTTTCCACATCCTTCTTGTAGTGTGGGGCCCAAAACTGGACACAGTACTCCAGATGAGGCCTCACCAATGTCGAATAAAGGGGAACGATCACGTCCCTCGATCTGCTGGCAATGCCCCTACTTATACAGCCCAAAATGCCATTAGCCTTCTTGGCAACAAGAGCACACTGTTGCCTCATATGCAGCTTCTCGTCCACTGTGACCCCTAGGTCCTTTTCTGCAGAACTGCTACCTAGCCATTCGGTCCCTAGTCTGCAGCTGTGCATGGGATTCTTCCGTCCTAAGTGCAGGACTCTGCACTTGTCCTTGTTGAACCTCATCAGGTTTCTTTTGGCCCAATCCTCTAATTTGTCTAGGTCCCTCTGTATCCGATCCCTACCCTCTAGTGTATCTACCACGCCTCCTAGTTTAGTGTCATCGGCAAACTTGCTGAGAGTGCAGTCCACACCATCCTCCAGATCATTAATAAAGATATTAAACAAAACCGGCCCCAGGACCGACCCTTGGGGCACTCCGCTTGAAACTGGCTGCCAACTAGACATGGAGCCATTGATCACTACCCGTTGAGCCCGACGATCTAGACCCTTGTCTCTTCTGCTTCTCTCCCCTAGTTCAGAATCAGGCATCAGCACCCTCTGTTTTCAATTTTAAGTGAAAATTAAGAGTGTGCGGTTAAGCCAGCTTCCAAGTCAGTTTCTTATGCTCAGGGTTGCCTCCCAAACTCCTTGTTGCATGCACTTGCCATACTGGCTTGGCTGGTGAGACCAAGCCAACTTTACAACAACTAACCTGTCCTGCTGTCTCACATGTCTTAACTCAAGTGGCTGAACTCTTGATGGATATTCAAGTTTGAAACTGCTTTGGGATCCTGCTGGAAGAAAGCCAGTCTAACTGCCAAAGCATTGCAAGTTTCCCAATGCAGTGCTGTCCAATAGATGTGTTATCAATTTGACAAGGAGCAGCTGAGGGAAAACGTTCACTGAAGCTGTATGTTATTCTGTACACAGCCTTACTGTGGATTTCAAGGCAGAAGCTGCAAAAAGCAAATCAGAGGCAACTTTGTTTTCTGTATCTTAGAGCATTACAAAAATACAGTAACTCCTCACTTAAAGTCGTCCCAGTTGTTTCATTGCTGATCTAGTAGAGAACATGCTTGTTTAAACTTGCACAATGCTCCCTTATAATGTTGTTTGGCAGCCACCTGCTTTGTCCACTGCTTGCAGAAAGAGCAGCCTGTTGGAGCTAGCTGGTGGGGGCTTAGAACCAGGGTGGACCGGCAGCCCCCCCATCAGCTCCCCTAGGTTCCCTGTGCAGCAGTCGCCCAGTAGGCTATCAATTACTGGGCAGTTCAGCTGTCCCTCCCCCCACTGCCACGTGCTGCTCCTGCCCTCTGCCTTGGAGCTGCTCCCGGGAGCCTCCTGCTTGCTGTGCAGGGGGGTAGGGGAGCAGAGGGGTGCTAATGTCAGGGTGTCCCCCTCCCCCCACTCCTGTACCACATCTCCACAGAGCGGGAGGGGGACACAACTGGGCTCAGGACGGAGGAAGCTTGCTGGCAGCAGCTGCTCTCTCAACTTGCTGATCTACTTAAAAAGGCAATGTACTTAGAGTGGGGTCAGCGTACTGAAAGGGGCAATGCGCGAGTCTCTCTCTCACACATGGTGTGTGTCTCTGTCTCTCGCTGCAATTCTGTCTCCCTGCCCTCCATTTGTGCTGCCTTGTAGAGTGTGAGGCTACATTAACAACAATGTGTTAACCCTTGAGGGCTCAGCCGAGTGCTAGTTCATCATTTAGCAGTAAGGCATTCCCTGGAAATATCCCATCCTCTGACTTCACCACCTCAACCAAACTTCACAATCAGTACTGTTGTGTACAGTATTAAATTGTTTAAAAAAACGTATATTGTGTATAAGTGTGTGTGTGTATATACATATATATATATATATAAAATCTTTTGTTTGGCAAAAAAAAAATTCCCTGGAACCTAACCCCCTCCCCACCTCATTTACATTAATTCTTATGGGGAAATTGGATTCACTTAACATCGTTTCACTTAAAGTAGCATTTTTCAGGAACATAACTACAATGGTAAGCGAGGAGTTACTGTAGGTCTTTATGAGGCACAGTGATGTTGCTAAATTTTGTGCTTGTGGCAAGAGGATTTTATCAGAAAACTGTGATACACAGAAGATATATGTCCTTCTGTAAAAATGGTGTGCTTATAGTGATGACAATATGTTATCATCCACATTTTAAATAAAACAAAAAAGTCTTACTAGACATGTCAGTAGCAGGAGCTCAGATTGGAATGATGAAGCATTTTCTGCCAGCAAAGCCTTTCCTGATGTGGCACTATCTATAAATGAAGTGTTCTTCTTGCAACTTGGCTTCTTTGACATCTGAACAAAGTATTGCAAATCAGGTGTTGCTACTGCTGTCTTTTTTCCCTTTAGAAAAAAGATCAGAACAGTCTAACTGCACTGATGGGACTGAGGGATATAAAACAGACTTTATTTAAAATACAGTCTGAACTTTATCCAAAGACTAACAAGACTAAAGCTTAACAGTTTTATATATAAACAGTAGTGGTATCTTATTTTGAACACCAGAAGACTCCCATATTTTCCCTTTAACCAAATACATCAAGTCCTTCCCTGGGGACTGCACCTTGACAGGGAAGGAAGGTTCATGTGTGTCAAAGACCCCAAGAGCTATGCCTGCAGGAGTTTTAACTTTTGACAAGGTCACCCATGCTGGACAGGTCAAAGGATAGGGACTAGACAAAACACAGTCCACTGGCCCTTCCGAATGGGGTTGAGCAACCTATACTCATTTTAAAAAAATTATAGCAATGCAAACAGCCAGGGCCGGCTCCAGGCACCAGCGAAGGAAGCAGGTGCCTGGGGCGGCCAATAGAAAGGGGCGGCAGTCCATCCGTTGTTGGGGTGGCATGTCCGGGTCTGCAACGGCAATTTGGTGGCGGGTCCTTCACTCCCTCTCTTCCTCTTCGGCAGCAGCTCAATCGGGTTTTTATTTTTTTTATTTTTTTTTCTTCGCCACTTGGGGCGGCAAAAAAGCTGGAGCCGGCCCTGTAAACAGCATGATAGCCAGGGATGGTGGAGCCTTGTTCATGCTCTAAGTGACATCTAATGGTGAGGGAAGGATTCAGATTTAGACTACTTCAAGTACAGGAATTTCATGCAAATAAGACTAGTAGTCCTTTTAGCCAGGCTTCCTGCTCTCCAGCTAGCTCAATACATGATGCTTCAGAGGAGAGTGGAAAAAAAAAAAAAAAAGATTACTACACCTAAACATTACTGTAGCTTCCTGACCTGGCCATCGTAAAAAGTACCACAGAAGCAGAAGGATCAATAGAGAGATAGGCTATGTTAACTGTCTGGAAGGACAGAGGGCTGGTCTACACTGAAAAACATACATCTCCATAGCTATGTCTTTCAAGGGCGTGAAAACCTGAGAGATGTAGCTGGACTGACCTAACCCTAGTGTAGACAGAGCTAGGACAATGACAGAAGAATTCTTCTGTCGACCTAGCTACTGCCTCTCAGGGAGGTCGATTAACTACAGTAACAAGAGAACCCCTCCTGTTGCTGTAGTGAGGGTCTACACTGAAGCACTACAGTGGCACAGCTGCAGTGGTACAGCCGTGGCACTGTAGTGTTTTAAACGTAACCATAGCCCCTGCATCACTGTTTATGGCTAGCTGCACATTTGACCCCTTGTCTGCGCCAAGCCAGAGTATAGAACTTAGCATGATCAGAAGTAACGTCAAAGGGAATGACACCTGCATTGTTAAAGGACATCTGAACTGACTGTACACTCTCCTGCCTCTAGGCAGTTAGCTCCTGCTAGAATTAACCCTCTTTAATTGTATAATAAAACCACAGTAACAATCAAATGGATAAATCTATACTAAAGTATTACAGGCAGCTCCTGTGTCCTTCACACTCTGTTTCTATGCTACTCTGGCCATAAAACTAGCTGAAGTGTGGAAAAGAGCATTTAATAATGGATAGGCAGATATTGATTTGAAAGTGCAAGAAGTTTAAGATGGGGTGGCAGGGAGGTACAGGCAGAGGGAGATGCAGGGGGCTGGGAGTGGTTCTTTTTGTACCATCCAGCCATGACCCTAGGAAATATCTTGGAAAAATGTCTGGCCCATTAAACTAGTTCCTTTACATGGTCTTGATCTGTGTGGAGAACTATTCTTCCCAAGGTGCACTTGTGATAAATAAAGCGGGGGGATAGCCCCTTTGATGGATAGCCAGCCAGTTAGTTGTAAAATCCCTCTTGGCAGCTGTTCTTTACTTGCTTTACCTGTAAAGGGTTAAAAAGTTCCCCAGGTAAAGAAAAAAAAAGTGGACACCTGACCAAAAGAGCCAATGGGAAGGCTAGAACTTTTTAAAATTGGGAAAGAAACTCTCTCTTTGTCTGTTCTCTCTGGGCTGGAGGGACAGAGCAGCCATGCCATAAGCAGCTTTAAGCCACGTATGATTATAAATCATCAGATCATGCCTAGAACTACTTATCTGAACTCCACATGTGTAAGTAGATCAGAATGTTTAGCTAGACACGATCAGGTTTATTTCTGTTTATTTTTTACGGCTGTGGATCTCCTCTGTGCTAACCCCTGATCCTTCTGTTTGCTTGTAACCTTTAAGCTGAACCCCCCAAGAAAGCTGTTTTGGGTGCTTGAATTTTGTAATTGTTTCTTTTAAGATTTAGCAAAAAGCCTAAGTTCCAGATTTATTTTTTCCCTTTTTGTTTTTAATAAAATTTACCTTTAAGAACAGGATTGGATTTTTGGTGTCCTAAGAGGTTTGTGCATGTTGTTTGATTAGCTGATAGAAAACAAAGGAAACTAGCTGTGGCTTTCTCAGCTCTTCCCTGGAGGGGGTGGGGTGAAAGGGCTTGAGGTTACCCCACAGGGAGGAATTCCCAAGTGCTCCTTCCTGGGTTCAAAGGGGTTTTTTTGCATTTGGGTGGTGGCAGCGTTTACCAAGCCAAGGTCAGAGAGAAGCTGTAACCTTGGGAGTTTAATACAAGCCTGGAGAGGCAAGTATTAATTTTTTTAATCCTTGTGGGCCCCCACTTCTGCACTCGGAGTGACATAGTGGGGATTCAGCCTTGACAGCACTATTTTGTTCTTCTTATATTAAACCTCCTCCCTTTTAACAAGCGTCTCATACTATCTAGATCAGGGGTGGGCAAACTACAGCCCATGGGCCACATCTTGCCCGCCAGCCAATTTAATCCGGCCGTTGAGATCCTGCTGGGGATCGGGGACTGCTCCTCGTGTGTGTGCGCCACAGTTCTGCGTGGCTCCTGGAAGCAGTGGCATGTCCTCCCTCCGGGTCCTACATTTAGGGGTAGCCAGGGGGCTCCATGCGTTGCCCACACCCCAAGCGCTGGCTCTGCAGCTCCCATTGGCGGGGAACTGCGGCTAATGGGAGCTGCAGTGGCGGTGCCTGCGGATGGGGCAGTGCGCAGAGTCACCCCCTCCGCATAGGAGCCGGGGGGGAAGGGAACATGCCGCTGCTTCCGGGAGCTGCTTGAGGTAAGCGCTGCCCGAGCCTACACCCCTGAGCCACTCCCAAGCCCCAACCGCCAAACCCCTTGATCCCAGCCCGGAGCACCCTCCTACATCCAAAACCCTTCACCCTCAGCCAGAGCCCTCACCCACCCCCACATCCCAACCCCATGCCCCAGCCTGGAGCCCCCTCCCGCACCCTGAATTCATTTCTGGCCCCACCCCAGAGCCCACCCCCCTCAGCCAGGGCCCTCACCCTCTCCTACACCCCAACCCCAATTTCATGAGCATTCATGGCCTGCCATACAATTTCCATACCCAGATGTGTCCCTCGGGCCAAAAAGTTTGCCCACCCCGATCTAGATACTGCCTTTTATATCTATTGTATAACTAGGCTTGGCAGAATTCAAAATTTTAATGGATAATATCATTTAAGCTTTTTTTACTTGTATCAATTAAATTTTCACAGTTGTGGGAAATTAGGGATGGGGTCAGACAATTATTAAATAAACAGTAGATGTTGAAATTCAAAAACATTATTTATAACCATTACAACAAAACTGTCAACATAACATATCAATATACACAATGTACGTATCCTTAAATTAAACTTTAATGGTCTCAAGCAGCACTTTTCTTCTTATTTTGCTAATCTGTAAATTTCAATCATCATCAATGGAAATATTTTATCACTTTGTGTGTGTACAGCGAAGTCAACATTTACTGATACAAATTGAATCCTTCCAAGCCTAGGTATAACCATCTCTATTTACTATACTTCCATGTTGTGTATCTGTCACTGGTGAAATAATTTTCTCCTCAAGGTCATAAATACAGTATGTTGAATAGTGCTATTCCCTCTACTGAACCCTGATGTGGTCCACTTGACATCCTTCCAGTTTGATGCATTACTGATAACTCTTAGTTTTCTATTTCCAAGCCAAGTGTTTCATTAAGATATTGGAGATACAAATAGTTTTCTGTGCAGTGCATTGTCGAATGCTTTACTAAACTATATTATGTCTACTGCATTATCATTATCCACTTGGGGTGCTGCATTAAAAATCCAGAACAAGACAGAGATTGCGCTAGTGGGGAACAGCTTCAACTCACTTTATTGACCCATGCTGGCAATTATGCAATGCTTTGCTAGTTGCCCTGTCTGATCTTATAAAGTAATTTGCTGGGCTAACCTGAATAAATAGTGAGATGACGGGTGGTTCTTTTACCTTACTGAACCAAATTACCCTTCCACCAATCCACAGCCACTCTACGGCATTCAGTTTTGTCAAACACTGTATTATTGTTAGAGGTTCCACTATGCTCTACATTCAAGATCCTAGGATGCACCCTGTCTGCTCCAGGAGACTGCATTTTTAGGGTTTGTGCATTCATGCCTTACTGTGAATCTGGTGCTTATGCTGGATTTGATATCCTTGGAGAATGACGCCTTCTGTTTATGAGATTGTTGTTGCTCTTGCTGTATTCAGTGCAAACACCTTTGCCCTATCAGTGTGTCTCAACTTGACCTGGAAGGACCTCCTGTTATTGAAAGGATAACTCAGTCTCCTTGACCTCTCTACCAGGTGTCAGTTTGTGGTGTCCCCTATCTCCCTCGTCCCCTTCATGAGGGCCCCAGTACAGCAAGAAATGGATTGAAGGCCAAATGGACTGAGGTGCCTAACTACCATTGAAACCAACGACTGTTAGGCAACTAGCCTGCTTGGATAGTTCTGAAAATCCCACTAGACTCCCATATGCATCTTTAGGCATCTAGATACTTTTAAAGTTTGTCCTGAGACCATAAACTCACTTCATACAGGCCCTAGAACCACTGTCAGGAGACACTTTTCTTACTTTAATGTAGCTAGACCTTTTAAAATGTCCCTCAATAGGGTGCTGCCTCTAACTTGGAAAGATCTAGTCCCAGAAAAGCAAAATGCAAGAACTATTAAGAGTTTGTCCTCAGAGCTGCAAAGCTAAGGAGTAGGGAGGGGCCTAATCTGACAGTTCTCACTGAGGCAAAATTTCCACTGATATCAGTGGAAGTTCTTCCTGAGTAAGGACCTCAGGATCTGACCCAAAGTGACAGTTGTTTTAATCTTGGAGCGGGCTGGGATCTAATTTCCCCATGATGTTCATAAAAATTTCCGTTCAAGTTAAAGAAGGTAGAGGGATGTGTGTAAAATGTAGGTCTCACATTCATTGTTGAAAGGGGCATGCCTAACTTTTAAGAATCTCTCTTTTTCAAGAAGTAACTTTAAAAAAATGCATGTTTAGTATGCAACATTTAGCTCTTGGATGTTACTGCTGTACGTCAGCCGCCCATAGTTAGAGTTGTTCCTACATCAAGTGATAAAGGTCAATAGTAAAATTAACACTACGTTTACAGTAAGTTTTATGTTGATTGAAGTAATGAGCGCTTGCCTTTCCAAACTGAATTTCAGCATCTTGGGGTTAACACACAATTGCTATTTATACAGAAGACCCAGAGGGCCAAGTGCTGTCCTCAGTTAAACCTGTGAAGCCTCTCGCTCAAACTACGGTGTAATTGAGGACAGAATTTTAGCTCCATAGTCAGAGGAAAACATGACAGCCACCCCTGTGAGATCTGACTTACTAAAATATACTTAGGGATTTGACCTACGGCAAGAAATTTACACATTTAGATGCCATTTTTTACCTTTCCACTTTTTTAATTTCAAGATTGTTAACCTGTAAAGGAAGAAGTCCTTATTTATCTTCTATTCCCATGTGATCCTGCAGGAAAGCCATGGTGCCAAATTTGTGGCAACAGACTAGTGTTCTAAATCCATTATTATTATTGCTGCTGCAGGATCAAACAAAGCAAAAGATGGGTGTAAGATATAAACTTGTATGCAAACATCAAAAGGCGTGATAATATTTAAGGCAATACAGACATGACTAAGGAAATTGCTTATATAAAATCCCTTCCCTTCCTCCTCTGCCCAAGTTCAGTGGATATAGAAGTTCCGCTTTTTGATGGATGTTTTGAATCCAACATAATTGCTTTCATGGTGTTTAGTGGGACAGCGATGACAATTCCATAAGCCATTCTTGTATACCAGAGGTCGGCAACCTTTCAGAAGTGGTGTGCCGAGTCTTCATTTATTCACTCTGATTTAAGGTTTCGTGTTCCTGTAATACATTTTAATGTTTTTAGAAGGTCTCTTTCTATAAGTCTATAATATATAACTATTGTTGTATGTAAAGTAAATAAGGCTTTTAAAATGTTTAAGAAGCTTCATTTAAAATTAAATTAAAATGCAGAGCCCCCCAGACCGGTGGCCAGGACCCGGGCAGTGTGAGTGCCACTGAAAATCAGCTCGCGTGCCGCCTTCGGCACGCATGCCATAGGTTGCCTACCCCTGTTGTATACTCATTTGTGCTGGCTTTTGATGTGGCTGAGTTTGATCAGGTGATGGGAGGTGATGGGAAGGAGGCTTATTTCTGCATCATAAGATGATCTTGGATATACTGGAGCAAATTCAGTTCCATGGCATCTGTGCAATCCCAGTTATTTTACTATTTGTGTCTTTCCTTTGTCGTGAGCTTCTCAACTAGCCATTACATCCTCTAGTGTTTCACTGCTGAAAAATAACTGTTTACTTAGAGACTAGTGTATGTGGATTGTCTGTTAACATCAATATAGTCTAGGATGGTTTTACATTAGGATGGGAATGTTTTCTTGCAGAAAACAGTCTAAAGATTTCATGCATCTCTCCTTGCCATTGAAAATGTGTGTGTTGCTGTATTGGTCAGATAAAGTCACTGTAAAGTTTGCCACATCATAGTGAGGCAGCCAGCTAGGACTACTGTGACCACCTGTTGCCCTTTTTTAACCTGAGCAGCTAGTTAAAGTTCAGAGTCCTGAGGGTGTTCCAGTTGGGGGCAGAAATTGACTGTGGAGTCTGGTATTTTCTTTGATGCACTCTTGTTTGTTTACAAGCAGAGACAACCATGCCTGCCAATAATGGGGGGGCACAATGTAAAGGGGGGAGTCACATGACTGCCCCATGTGTTGCCTCTGGGAGGAATTTTCCAGCCCCACCTCTCTGGGCCAGGGCAGCTAATCCTGCTGGCACCTGGGGATCTGAGGTCATAGGAGCAGGGAGCATGTGCCTCTTGATCGGGCCGGGGCCAGCTCCAGCCTGGGGAGTCTCACAGCACCATTGTCTTCCCGGAGCTCCCGTGCCCTCAGCAGGTGTCCGGCCCAGGACTGCTGCACTCTTCCTGCAAGGGGGGGGGGGGAGCTCTGTCCTTCTGCTGCTGCACCTCCCCCCAGCACATTTCCAGCTCGCTCGGCCTCTGCCCCTGGCAGCCAGGCCTAGGCAGAGAGTGGAGGGAGCAGGCCACCACCGCAGCCCCAGTCAGGCTCCCTCGCAGACCACAACCCTGAGCAGAGTCAGCCAGCATGAGAAGTGGCTCCGTACCACCCCCTCAGCTCCCCACCTGGGCCTGGCTGCTGGGGAGAGGGACTGAGCGATTTGGAAGTGCCTGGGGGTGGGTGGGAGGAGCGCAGCAGGAAGAGAACAGAGGACCCCTCCCCTGCTGGCAGACCAAGCCCTGCAATGGCAGCTCAGCACTCACAGAAATCTAGGAGGGCACGTGACCCCACACGTCCCCCTCTCCGATGCATTCTTTGTGTTTACAAGGAACATACGAAGTCCTGCTTCTCCGAATGCAGGAGGAACCAAAACAAAAAGGACAGGGTTTTTTTGCTTACTGCCCCTAGCTTCTTTACCCAACACCAAACCCAAACAAACACTCTCCCTAGCTTTTTCTAGGGTCATACACATAGGTGCTGGAAGTAGGGGTGCTGCTGCACCCCCAACTTGAAGTGATTTTCATTCTATACGGGGTTTACAGTTTGGTTCAGAGGCTCTCAGCACCCCCACTAGAAAAATTGTTCCAGGCTGCTGCTGTGACTAAGGCCTGGTTGACACTAGAAAATTAGGTTGGCAGAACTATGTCACTCAGGGGTATCAAAAATCTGTAGAAAGCCATTAATCTGTGGGAGCAGAGCCTATTTTGCCAACTTTGCCAGCGATCTGAAATGTAGTTGTGTTTGCTTGCTGTGGCGCTAGTGTCATGATCTATTGGCCTTGAAGAGAAGCATAATAGCGAACGTATGTAGTGCAATGGAGAATTAGAACAGTAGCACTTAAATTCCTTGGGCAGTTCACTTGTTCTGGTGTTAGAGAAAGCTAGGCTTGGGAAGCCAGTCAATATATAATATTAATATAAAATATATATGGAGATATACCTATCTCATAGAACTGGAAGGGACCCCGAAAGGTCATCGAGTCCAGCCCCCTGCCTTCACTAGCAGGACCAAGTACTGATTTTTGCCCCAGATCCCTAAGTGGCCCCTCGAGGATTGAACTCACAACCCTGGGTCAATTGACTGGCCAAGTAATGTCAGTTGGCGGGTAGTTTTATTCTTTGTTACTGTTACTATTCTAATAAATTAGTGCTTTAAAATGTCAACAATGGTCAACTGTTTTACAATATTTGACTGGAGGCCCAAATGCCCAACTCTAGTTAATGGCTAATTTTAGTTAATAGTTAGTGTGCAGAAAAGGATTATATTTTATACCAATACAATGTAGATGGTGTACATTTGCCAGCAACAATCCTATACCAAGTTTAACTGGTTTATATGAACTATGTGCATTATTCCGTAACTCTGAACATTGTAAAGTATTGAGAAGCATTGTAAAAATAGTTAAACAAACAAAGACAGGGTCAGCGAGTGCATTCCTGCTACAACACTGCTTAAAGCCATGATTTGAACACACATTATGAAATCCTGAGAGAGTTGGCATGTGCTCACACCAAACACAGAAAAAAGAAAAAAAAAACCCAAGAAGTGACTAAGTTGTAATGCCAAATGTGGCATTGCTACAATTAGAAATGTGTTACTGCAGACTGTAGGCTGTGAGCGGACGAGTATAGCACACTTCACACAAGCCTCAACTACAATCTTTTAAAACTGATTTCCATTCCTTTAAGAGTTTGTAAATAAGTAGGAAATTGAGGAGCAAAGTATTTAAACAAGAACAGAGAGATTCATTACATAACAGTACTTCGTGATCCTTGAACTAAAGGTAATATAGAAGTGCAAAGTAGACTCATCAGAATTTTTTTACTGGAATGGTTTTTCAACGAAAAATTCCCATTTTGCAGAATTTGTCTAAAATTTTTAATTTTCTATCAGGAACCATTGAAACGATAGTTCTCCAGCAGCCATTGCAGGGAGAGGCTAAGCACCCCAACTCTCTTCTCTACAGCAGCAGGGTTTGGGGGGAGGCTGAAGGTTGGGCACACAGCCTTCCTAGAAGCCTGGCTGGAAGGCTCTTGTCAATGACAAAGTGAAATTGACAAGTGCCTCCCAGGTAGGCAGCCAGAAAGACACCAAAAATAAATAAATAAATAAATAAATAAATAAATAAATTCCATTTTAGTTGTCTCGGGAATCCCTTTCCAGGAAAGTTTCATAGTTTTGACTTCTTGTCCCAATTTGGGACAAAATTGTTTGTTTGGTTTTTTTTAAAGTGTTAAATTTTTCACAGGAAGGGACTTCCATTTTCTGGCAAGCTGTAGTGCAGAGTGCTTTATAAGTACAGTATTACGTAAACTTCACACTACTCGGTGCCATTTAGTTCATAACCCATGTTATATTTATTTTATAGATAGTTAAACTAGAGCAGGCAAACAGATTAAGCAGCTTGCCAGTGTCACAAGTAAGATCAGCCTGCCCAATTTTAATGCCATCTGAACTCTTACCTAAGTCTACATGAGAATGTTCCCAACAGGAGAATACTGCACCATTTTAACTTAAGACCCACTTAGTTAAACTGGCATAACTCCCTGTGCAAACACTCACTTAGGTTTAAGAGTAGCTTATTTCAGTTTAGCTTAGACCAATTTCTAATTGATTTACTGAAATAAGCCTGGTTTAAACTGAAATAAGAAAATCCACAGACTTTTGCACCCATTTAACAAAATCTATAGCATTAGTTAAAAACAAAAAACCACACTTATTTGCTCTCTGGAGCACTGCCAAGGCAAGGTTATTTTGATTAAGACAATCTATATGAGCTATCTGCACTGTTCAGGAGCAATTGCTAGCTGTCACAAAGTAGTATGGCATCTTAAAGGAGACTGAGAAGCAGTGATAATTGCTGTAGTTACAAGGGCTCTGGCATGGAGCATACTAGACTATCCATCCCCAAATGGTTCCACAGAAGGGGTGGCAAAAGCCACCTGCACATGGGGAAAGATGAATTAGCTGCAGGATACCAAACAAATCAGTGGCCAAGCCCAGAATTGATCCCAGTAGTAGATTCCAAGTCACTCTGCTCCAATCATGTGCCTATAGTCATTGTATAAAAACAAAACTAAAATATTTGTGGATGTGTGCAGGCACACTCATTTTCAGGTTTCACAAACAACTCTCTATATTTTACACTTCACAAGACATACTGAAGGCTAATGTAAGAACAAAGCCTCTCTCTCCTGACAGAGAACTGCAATTTTTTCAGCTTGCTGTGGATTGGCTGACCTGACTGCAATAGAATGGCTGTCAAAGAAGGAAAGACTACAGCAGCTTCTCTTGAAGCATAGTGAATTTGCTCTCAGTTGGTTTCTAATTCTCTGCTTTCCTCTGAGAAAGCTCACAACATAAGTGAACATCTCTAATAAGCAGCCAAATTCAAAGGAAGGCTAATGCATTTTTTTAAATGTTCCTTCAAATCAACCTTCAAGTCACAGCATGAATATGATCAAATCATTCCATTTTATTTTTCTCTTCTGACAGACTAATATTATTCAATTCAAGACACCAAGAACACACAGTGCAAGCCTCTATCAGATTTCCCTGTAAGCCATTTCATTCAGCACACTAACAAATTCTCTCATCCTGTGCTACGTACATTTTTTTCCCAAAAAACCATCCTCCTGTGTCTGGATGACGCACACAGCAGTCAGCTTCTCTACCTGCGTCATACAGTTCAGTTCTGTATCAATCCAACGAACAATGACATAGAAGTTTTTATCATAGCTTCTTCACTAATCTCTGTTTGGGCATACATTTGGCATGGTATTAAATGACGGAATTGTATAGGCATTGATTAGGGGAATGGGAAGGCAAGGAAATCTCAGCATCTACTTCCCCCCTCACTCCCATTCAATTCAAACAAAACAAAAGGCACCCTGTTCCTCATCTCTAAAGGTACATTTCTAAATGTAAGCTTCCCAGACAGGGAATGCATTTTTCCTTCCTCTGCAAGTGAAGGATTGGACTCTGCTCCCAGCAGAGCAAATAGGAGTTTTGCTGTTAACTCTACAGGGAGCAGACTCAGCTTATGTATTTTGTGGTTTGCATTATAAGCTGCTAGATATTATGACATGCTATTTGCCTCAGGCCACAGATCTGAGGTCTTCTTGCTGCTTCCACCCACATCAAGGAATTCCACAAATTGATCCATGACTATAGCTAACTAGAGTCATGCGCAATACTATGCAACTAAATTTACAAGCACATATTAGCGGAGATGGGCCTTCACCAGAGCATCAGATCTGAACGTTCAGCTCTAGATCCAAACTTCATGGCGCTGGCCTATTTCTATGTATTAGATAGCATAGGAAGGGGAAAGTATTAAACAATTATCACTTTATGTATAAAACATCCATACAAATTATAAATCTCTGGGTTCTTTTTAAAAGCATATTGCTCTTATGGATGTTTGGTTATGTAACTGTCTGCGTGTCTTACCATTGGTATGGTCCTTAGCACTGTTCTTTTGCACAAGTCATAGTGCTCTGGGTGGGTCTGTTCTTTAAGAAATATCTAACTTAGTCAATCTTCTCCCAGGCAGAGGGGTGATAAATGGATCACACTCTAACCCACTATAGTTTCTGAGATTTCAGCTCTCTAAAAGAGAACAGCATAAAACACAATGCCAAACCTACATCAAGGAGGGAGACTCTTAAAACCAGAAAAAGGAGAACAGCCAAATACTTGATGAAGGCCGCTAGGCAGAGACCTCACTTTGCCAATGGGGGGTGCTCAGATACTAAGGTGATGGGTGCCAATACAAAACTTTAAGATAGACAGCTACTCAGCTGTGTTTGGTAACTACTGTGTGAATGACCAAAGGCCTGATTCTGTTTCCACTAACTACAATGGGAGCTGGAACAGGCTACAAGTGAGAGTTAGTTATTGTAGCAGGGTGGACACCCGCTCCTGCCTGGCAGGGCTTGAAAGCAGCCCTGCAGAGGGCTGCAGCTCTAAAAGCTGGGCTGATTGGGGAAGCGGCCGCAGCTGGGCCACACCCCATCCAGGCCTCAGCTGGCCCGATATAAAAAGGCTGTGAGCCAGAGGCCAAGCAGACTCTCTCTGCACTCAGAGAGAGAAGGGCCTGGCTGCAGGGAGCAGAGACAGGGTACCTGGGTGGAGCAGGGCTGGGGAGCTCCAGCCTGGAAAGCCCCAGGCTGCGGCCTAGGAGAAGGCCAAGGGATACTGGGGGTTGCAGAGGGCAACCCAGATGTAGGCCAAGGCAGCAGGTCCAAACCCTCCTTGCCAGTGACGAGTAGGCCGATCCTGCAGTCTGCCCCAGGCGTGGGGCTAGATGATGACTGGCAGTAGCCTTGCACTGAGGCAAGGTGGGGTTAGTGGGTGAGGGTTCCCCTGGGAGGGGAGACCCAGCGTGTGTGGCATTAGTAGATAAAAGTCACACCTTTGTCTGAAGAGGTTTTAAGTTGAGTGTTCATTGTTATTTGGAAAATCAGAAGCTCAAATTTAAGGCATGAAGTAGTGAAGGATCATGCTAGATCTTTAGATGCCTGGAATATGAAAGGACACAATACAGGAGTGCTGCAGACACAATGGGATTTACAAATAGAGGAACTGAATCCCTTGGATTTGATTTTTTTATAAAAGAGTTAAATGCAAAGTGTGCGTGGTGTTAGGTTGTGGAGTTTCTCTATCACTAGTGCAGCCTCACTAATGCAGAGGAGCCAACAGTAGGGTTACCATACGTCCGGATTTTCCCGGACATGTCCGGCTTTTGGGGATTCAAATCCCCGTCCGGGGGGAAATCCCCAAAAGCCGGAC
>NW_020664380.1:57469-66047 GCF_002925995.2 Terrapene triunguis
GCACCGGGCCGGGGCCGGTGGAGCTGGGCGGCCGGGGGGTGCTCGGCCGGGGGCTGGCCCGCGCCGCCTCACCTCCCTTCCCTCCCCTCCCCCCCCCCCTTACCTGCTGCCTGCTTCCCGCGAATCAAATGTTCGCGGGAAGCAGGGGAGGGGGCGGAGTTGGGGTGGGGACTTTGGGGGAGGGGGCGGGGCGGGGGCGGGGGCGGGGCGGGGGCGGGGCCCCGTGGAGTGTCCTCTTTTGGGACACTCCACATATGGTAACCCTAGCCAACAGTGTTTTCACCACTGTTGCAGATTAGACAACGTTGTGGTAAAAATGTATTTGCCTTGTCTACACTAGCACACCCTCCATTATTACTACCGCTCTGGTAGTGCAACACTGTAGACCAGGCCAAAGGCATCTAACACCATGCGCCAAACATAGTTACGTTAAAAGCAACAGCGCATACTCACTGATTTCTCTGGTTTCTTAATCTCTTCTGTTCACCTCCCCATGATTGCAGGGTTTTTTTATCTGGAGAGAAATCACAGGGTGACTATATTTTAATTTTTGTTTGAAGAATGTGCATCACTCTGTACTCATCCAGATAAAAAAAATAGACTGTGTGTGTCCTAAGAGGAAACCATAGAGTTCAGAAAATGCTGCAAAAACAGGCCCATATACTTATGGCTTGCTTGCTTTAGGTGGAGCCTACTGAAACTAATACTTGTTAAGACTTTGCTGTTCACTTAAGCAAGATCTGCAACAAAAACAAATTTTTTAAAAATTAACGTCTGTTCTTTTAACAGATCCTTTTCTCTGCCAAAGATCTACTGCATTAAAAGGTAAAAAATTCAGGAAGGTTGGCTTGTTGAAACAGACTACTGTACTTCAGTTAATTGTACACTATTCACTTGCTATATATGGAAGCATAGTTTACAAATATTAAAGGATCAGACCGGTTTTAAAAACAAAACACTACAGCATTTTGTATGATTGTGTCTGCAATAGGCTTCTACTGTACTGAATGAATTACAGCTGGGAAAGAGATGCTAATAACCTTTAGACCCATCCAGAGATAAGTACACTTGTTTATGTTCTTTGAACGTATGTACTTTGAGACATGGCAGATTTGCTAATAAACCATAGGTGAAAGGTCCCCATATCTTGATTTCCACGCACGCACACACACACACACACACATCAAAATGTGGAGAGGAGTTACTCCCATGAGATCCTCATCTGCATTATGCATTGTTAAACTTTTAAACAGTTTCTCCTAACACAGTTGTGCTGGTGGTGTGCGTGGGGGCGGGGATGGTAATTTTGTTGAACTGCCTTTTTAAAAAGTTGTTCTCAAGATAGCCTTGAATGCTTTCTAAAAGTAGTCTTAACAGAGCTAATTCGCATCCACACAGTCTGCACAACTGTGCTAGTAAAAAAAATTCAATGCTGCCAGATTTGTAATATGGAAAGGACATTGACCTGCAGAGTCTCCATTATACATGTATGTTTTCATGCAGTAAAGGTCATTTACCCTTTATGGTGGGCTGTCATGGTTTTCATGGCTTATGCAATACTACGTTCCGCTGATGGCTTGTGGAAACGTAGGTTATTTTCCCACCATAATTTAACTTTTTACCGTGTGTATGCTCTTCCCTTGAAGCATCCCCTCATTTCTAAAAATTAAAACAAAACTAGTGCCACTGAAATGTGTGGTACTGATAAGTCTGGAGACTGAAGTCCTTTTCTAACCACAGCAAAGCAGTTGCCCTGCTGCATCTGCTCTGAAGTATCCTAACCTTGACCTAGAGAGACTGTGTCTATGATGTGAGTTATATCCAGGGTTCATATACTGTGCCCATCACTCTGGTATCTGAGCACCTGAAAGAACAGTTCATTATTTATGTTCAGTCTTTGACCTCTGTGATTTTTTTTTTTTTTTTTTTCAACAAGATGGCTTTTGAGTTGTGGACAAGTCTCTTCTAGGAATAGCTTGTACTTTTCTGGCCTAATATTTGGTACCTGCCGGATTAGTCCGCATTCAGACCTGCAACCTAGAAGTGTGACCGACTTTATATTCCATTACCAAAGAGCCACTTAATCACCTGTAAGTTAGTGATGGACAATATTTCAAACACGGTTTTAAACTGAATTTTCCATTCTTGCTTCACTTTTGATAATGTTGAGTTCAGATGATTATTCCCTCCCATCCTCATTCCCCTTAAATATGGGGGAATCTCCTCTGTGTTTTCACATCTTGACTCTATTAGAGCAGCTATATGTAGGAAGGAGCTAAAAGCATTGACAAAACACCAACACTTTGATCTAGATTATGAGATTGTTCATGGTGGGTTATAATTTGTTCCCTATTGTGGAACAAAAGACCTTTAGAAATCTGTTCAATGTAGGCTTCTCCACTGAATGGAATGAGCTGTCTGCTCAAGCAATAATGAACAGGGCCGGCTCCAGGCACCAGCGAAAGAAGCAGGTGCCTGGGGTGGCTAACAGAAAGGGGCGGCACTCCATCAGGTATTGGGGCAGCAAGTCCGGGTCTTCGGCGGCACTTCAGCGGCTGATCAAGCACATCCGGGTTAGTCTTCGGCGCCATTTCGGTGGCAGGTCCTTCACTCAGTCTCTTCTTCTTCGGCAGGAGCTCAACCGTTCCCCCCCCCCCTTCTTTTTTCTTTCACTGCTTGGGGCGGCAAAAAAGCTGGAGCCGGCCCTGATAATGAAGACAGGTGATGCTCATTCTTCTTAGCTCTTTCAGTGATTTTTTTCCCCATATACTTAAAAAAAAAAAAGGGGGGGGGGGAAATATTTCCAGTCCCCCAGAAGTCTGAAAGAGGTAAGAAAACAATATTGAACTCTCAAAAATGGACATTTCTGTGTAATTTAGAAATGGGCCCAACCCACAGTCTTCAAGTATAGGTATGAACTTCCCTCGAGTTTGTGGGTGTTCAGATCTGAAGTTTTGGTCTGAACCAATCTCTAATGCTAATCTTTGTGCTTGGCAAAACAGCTGCAGGATTTGTTTTTGTTCTGACCTATTACAGTATAGTCAAAATATGCTAGGTGATGTACAGATTTACAGAAAGGCACAGAGCTTGTCTTGTTCTTACCACCTAAAATGACAGAGAAAGGGCTGGGAAAAGGGATGCAACATAGAGTTACTTTATCTAGGATGTTGCATCTCCAAGGAAAAACTTTGCTACCTTTAACACTCTATGGCAAGTGTTTGCAGGCTAATATCTTGCTTTGCATTCTATGAAGAATTTGTGATCACATTCATCTACTTTTCATTCAGAGTCAAGTGATGACTGAGCCCAGAGCCTCAGCTGGTGTAAACTGGCATAGCTTCACTGACTTCAAAGTGAAGATCTACCCTATTTTTCTTTGAGCCGTTTCATTTAACCAGAGAGAATTGGGAGATTGGAATCAGTGGAGATTTTTTGCATCGCTTTATGAACACACTTCATTCATGTTCTTTGGAATTCTTCAACTGAAGAGGCATGACAGAAAGGCCTGCTCTAGTTTGTTCTGCCATATGAAGAGCAGATTTGAGGCTGGTGGAGCAAGGTTAATGTTGTGGAAACATGAGATCTGGCAAACAAAATGTGTCCACCTCCAGGAGAGAGAGGCATGATGCAATGTAGCAACCTACATAAATGGATCAAGAATGGATACCTATTGATAAGTATGGTAAACCCTCAAACACTGTGAAAGCCCTGTCTTGGCATACTGTTCTTACCTCTGACCACTACCAGAGGAGCCTTTACATTTTGGCAACACTGGTATAGTTTGTCATGTCAATAAAATATTATTTAATTAAAGTGAAATTCTTATACTGATCTAGTTGATGTCTTGCAAGCTTTAATTCAGGGATAGGGAACCTGCGGCACGCGAGCTGATTTTCAGTGGCACACTGCCTGGGTCCTGGCCACCGGTCCTGGGGGCTCCGCTGCCGGCCTGGGGTACCGGCTGCTGGGCCCCTGCCAGCCGGGGTTCCGTCCGCCGGCCCCGCTCAGCCCACTGCCAGTCTGGGGTCCCAGCCACCGGCCCAGGGCTCTGCAGCTGCCCCCAGCTGTGGCCCACTGGCGCAGCTCAGCACCCTCACCTCAAATTGTTCCAGAGCCACTGTACTGGGAAACTTTTAGGTCCTGATTTGCTGCTTACATCACTATCACACCACATGGAACAGCGCACTGCGTTTGACATTGAGATTAGAATGTACATGCAAGAACTGGAATCAGAATTTTCTGACAGATTCAAGATTTCCAGCTATTTGTCCCAATGCTTTCTTTTCTAATTAAACCTGAAAAGTTCAACGACATCCCTGCCAGTGAAATTTAACTGTTTGAAGAAAATTGCGTTTGCAATGCTTTCAGCATTTGGATCCACATACCTGTGTGAACAGGTATTTCCACACATGAAATCTATCATCTGGCTCCGAGAGGGACAGAGAACAACTGATCACTCAGAAGCCTGTGTGCAGCTTAAAGTATCCAAATACGTGCCAGACATTGGAAAACGCAGCAAGGAAAAGCAAGGGCAAGGATCACACTAAACTGATAAGATCTCCATTTTAATTTAATTTTAAATGAAGTTTCTTAAGGTTTTTAAAAACCTTATTTACTTTACATACAACAATAATTTAGTTATATATTATAGACTTAAAGAAAGAGGCCTTCTAAAAACGTTAAAATGTATGACTGGCACGCGAAACCTTAAATTACAGTGAATAAATGAAGACTCGGCACACCACTTCTGAAAGGTTGCCAACCCCTGCTTTAATTCAACCTTGAATGTTGATGTGAATTCAACCGTGACTCCCTTGCCATTTGGAGCAATTGTGAATAGAGTAAAAAGAATATCTATACCTTCTACTCTATTTGCTACCTTTATAGATGATGCACTGAAATCCATCATCTTTGAAGGGCTCTTCTTAAAAATAAGAAAACTGAATGACTGACTCCAGATCCCATGAGGATATGACCTCTCCATGTTGGAGAAAGCAAAAAAAAATTCTTACCAGAGGATAATTTTTGTGTGCCATGTCAGAACAGACGTCAGAAAATGACCATGTCTCCTCTGACGGGGTACAGAAGCTGTGGAGGTAACTTCTGGTCTGTCATGGTAGCTGTTTGACGGCAGAAGTAAGTGGTCTTCCTGAGCTGTGGAACCTCTCCAGGCTACATTAGTCTGAATCAGAATTGAATAGTACTCCAACATACTGACTCTCATTGATGTGTCACTTCTAATAACAGGATATGAAAACTATTCAAAAATCAAAACTAATCCACAGTAAAGATGACAGAGCTGTCCATACTTGTAGCAGGGTGAGCAAAAAATAAAAATAAAAAAAAATAAAAAAATCAGTGCCTGCCTTTGGCAGGCATGATTTATAGTTCAGAGATCAGAGTCCTTGCAGTGTTTGAGAAATGAATTGCTTGGCAGTCTCACAAAGGCAGTATTCGAGCCACCCAGTGTTTTTTCCCTTCTCCTCCTCACCTTGGCTAGGACAAGTTTATTTTGCCGAGTGTTAAAGAGCTTATTTTCTACATGGGTGCAATTGTGTATTAGAATTGGGTATATTTCTTTATGTGGTTTGTGACTTGATGTACCACTCACCAACACTATTAATTGTCTGAATCTTGCTGTGTTCGTTTTCTCTGATAGTCCATATGTTTTGGTCAGTTTTTGCTATTGTCCTTCATTCAGAAGAAGAAAGAAAAGTAGGGTAGCATTTAATAGAAAATCTATAGCTGGTTAGAACTTCAAAGTTGTACATCGTTATTACAAAATGGTAAATTCCTTTATGGTGGCATAATTAGTACAGCTAGGCCTAAATGCTGGTAAATTAATCAACTTTCTTCACGGATTTCTTTTTTCAAAAGTAGCATTATCCTCCCTCAAACTTTTGAAAGTGTGATGACTAATGGTCTTTCAGGAGCTTCCTTTAGTTTCCATTTACCAAACCTCTCAGTTTCTCTCTTTTAGCCAAAAGAGACTAGTAATAAAAGTTAGTATTAACAAAGTTATTAGGTGCTGTAGGAGGCTAAGCAGAAATAAGATCCATTTCTGACCACGCAATCTCAAGACTTCTTGACAGCCATCTCCAATTGTAATGATCCTTTTATATGTGAAAGCCTGGAATAGTCTAACAGCAATTGTTTTGTAGTCTTTGTGCATACTTTTCTGAAGCTAGAAGAGTACACAAGCTGGAAACCTCATTACAAGTACCTTATGTAAGAAAGTCAGTGGAGTAAGAAAACAGTTTAACAAAGGAGATCCAAAAAACTTAGACTGTGGTGAGGATTGTTATATGCAGATCCAACCTGCTGTCAACACTTAGACCAAGTTTTCAATGGATCCACTGACAAGTTTTCAATAAAAATGTAAAAATAACGAGATGCAACATTTTCACTGAAGACGACAAAGAGCTAGACACTATATGCCAAAAAAATGGAGGTAGTCTAAAAATAGCCATACTTGGCCAGCCTAGCAGATTAATAGTATTTCACCCTTCCAATACAAAAATCCATCCAAGTTTGAGTTCCGTCACTGGGCTGGTAGTACTTTCTGTCCTTTACTGAGTTTAAAGCAAAAACAAACAAAAAAACTCTTCCTCAATCTGTAGACATCTTGTCTGATCACACTCCCAGAACTCATCAACTCTGCTGTAAGGAGCCACATTTAACCCTCCTTGATTCAGCTGATACAAGACAAGAGGAGAAAAAATTGGGGGGGCAGGGGGAATGTAAAGGGGGCACATTTGAAGGGAGCACAAAGGGTACAGAACAAATCCCCAACTCTGACACTGTCCCCTTATTAAATAAAGGATTCTTAAGATTATAATTCCATCTCACAGTTCTGATGACTAATAAGATACCCAAACATCACTACAGCAATTTGCTCCCCTCCCTTAGTGTTCCATCAGTCTGGGTTTGCACAACCTTCAAATATGATGATAGGCATATTTATTAGCGATCTGCCACAAACAATTCTTGTTATTGTTCTGGGGGTAGCCCATAGATGTAATAGTTCCTTCCAGCAATAGCTTATCATATGCCATGAACTGAGGAATTTTAAAAACTTACATTGTACTGTATGACTTCTGTAAATAGCATCCACTGCTACTTCAGTAGGTATTTTTTAAATTAAAAATACTTCAGTGCTTTCCATCCAAAAGCACTTTGCAAGCATTAAAGTTTGCCTCAAGTCGGTCGTGAGGTTGTTATGGGTTATATTCCCATTTTAGTGATGAGAAAATTGACATACACAGAGGTTAAGTGACTTGTCCAAGACATAACGGAAGTCTGATATTGTGGGGCTAGAACCCAGGTATTCAACTCCCAGGCCTGCACTTAAGCCACAAGGCAAAAGTTATCACCAGATAACCATAGCCCCACCTCCCCCCCATATGTACACCTCTACCCCGATATAACGCGACCTGATATAATACAAATTCGGATATAATGCGGTAAAGCAGTGCTCGGGGGGGGGGGGCGCTGCGCACTCCAGCGGATGAAAGCAAGTTCAATATAACGCAGTTTCACCTATAACACAGTAAGTTTTTTGGCTCCCGAGGACAGCGTTATATTGGGGTAGAGGTGTATAATTAAAGAAATATTATTCCTTATATTATTCAGCCCAAACAATGGACTATGTTCATTCTCCTGGTTACAATGTCCTTATGACTTCATTACACTTGTTTTATTGTGGATCATAGTTACACAAGTACATAGAATTTGCCACGTAGCACATCAGATTATTGGTCCATCAAATCTGGCTTCCTGCCTCCATCAGTGGCCAATACAGGATACTGACCAAGGTGAGAAAACCCATAATGCATATGACTATGCATAGTGCTCTACATGGGGTGACCATAGCTCCCTGCCCCAGCAGTAATGAGATGAGAGCATGAAACAGGATATCTGACTAAGTACGCTTTCTAAAATAAGGTAGTCAGTGTTTGTAATATGCTTTGAGAATACAAAGCACTAAGCATTATTTAAAAAACGAATATAATCAAAAGCATTTCCAATCCCTTTTTAAACCCACCTACCACAGTATTTAACTCCGTGCATTTTTTTAAAAGCCAAGCCCCATTTACAAGATTAAAAATTGGTATAGCACTCAGTATACTATTGCATCTGAAGAAGTGAGGTTTTTACCCACGAAAGCTTATGTCCAAACAAATCTGTTAGTCTTTAAAGTGCCACTGGACTCCTTGTTGTTTTTGTAGATACAGACTAACACGCCTACCCCCGATACTTGACATAACTATACAATCCTCAATAGTATACTATCAAATAACGAAGCATCCTGTTTTAAACCCCTTTGCACAAGCACAAGGAATTGCTGGCTACTGAAATGTACCTGTTTTGTGAATCTTAGCCAGTCTGTATTAACAGAGAACAGCTTGGCTTGGGTTACCTTACCCGAAGAAATACACTGGCTTGGCAAATTGTGTCAATAGACAGCTGACACCGTCACCGCGGATCAAGGAGAGTCTTGTATCTCACACACACACACGGCCAGCCCGGCGCACACACTCCGGACCCTTCCCTGCCCGGGCACCAGCGCCGCGCCCGC
>NW_020664381.1:0-591 GCF_002925995.2 Terrapene triunguis
CACACACTCCGGACCCTTCCCTGCCCGGGCACCAGCGCCGCGCCCGCGTGGCAGCGGGAAAGCACCGAGCCCGGGCAGCCTCCTCCCGCAGCGCCCGGCTCCGGCCCGGGGAAGGGGCGATCCCCGCCGCCGCCGCAGCAGCCCGGGCCGCTGCAGGGTCCCCGCCCGCCCGGCCCCGCTCACCTGCAGCGGGAAGCTCGCCGCCTTGTTGCCCACGTAGCCGCACACGACATGGCTCTGGATAGAGAGCACCCGGCACCGCGCCTCTGTCTCTGCCTCCGCCGCCTCCATGCCGCCCGCGCGCCCTGCCCTGCCCCCGGAGCCGCAGCTGCACGCGGCCGGGCCGGGGCCGGACCCTCCCCTCCCCGGGCAGCGCGGAGCTGCCGAGCCGCCGCCGGGCGCACACGGGAGAGCGGAGCGGGCGAGCCCAGGCGGCAGAGTCAGGCGATCGGCGAAGACACCTAAACGCCTTGTACATCCGCCTGCCCAGAGTCGGAGTGAGCCGGCAGCGCCCGCCAGCGCCATTTAAAGGGGACGCACCCGCCACCACACTCCCACTGCACATCCAGTGCCACCCACACTCCCACTGCC
>NW_020664381.1:601-3352 GCF_002925995.2 Terrapene triunguis
CCACACTCCCACTGCACATCCAGTGCCACCCACACTCCCACTGCCCCCCAACCCACTCACACCTAGTGCCACCCACACTCCCACTGCACGTCCACTGCCACCCACACTCCCACTGCCCCCCAACCCACTCACACCTAGAGCCACCCCCCTGCCCCCACACCTAGTGCCATCCACTGCACCCACAGTCCCATTGCACATCCAGTGCTGCCCACACTCCCACTGCCCCCATGCCCCCACACACCTAGTGCCAGCCCCTGCCCCCGCCCACACTGCACCCACAACTAGTGCCATCCACTGCACCCACACTCCCACTGCCCATCTAGTGCCACCCACACTCCCACTGCCCCCATACCCCCACACACCTAGTGCCACGTCCCTGTCCCCACACCTAGTACCATCCACTATACCCACACTCCACTGCATATCCAGTGTCCCCCCACCCATTGTCCCCCATCCCCACTCACTGCATCCACACCCATTTCATACATCTAGTGTCACCTACTGCTCTCACACACACCACACATTGCCATTCTCTACACCCACATCACTTCACCCACAGTGCCACCCACTGCACACATACATGCACCTACACAGTGCCAACAATGCATGCCTCCACCCTATGCCAGCCAGTGCTACCCACACACACACCAGTGACATCCAATGTACACACTGCCACCCACATGGCACATACAATCTTCACACCCAGTGCCACCCACTGCCTCCCCCATGCTACTCGGTTCGTAGTCCCACCCACTCTAAATACCCCAGCCCCAATGCCACTCAGTGCACACAAATGGCACACCCCATACCACACCATGGCACTTATGCCCCTACCACACACACACAGGGCCACCCCCTGTACACACATCTCACACACACTGTGCCACCTCACCACACACCATGCCAGCCACTCCCACCATTTATTGCACTGTGCACACACACAGCCACTCCATCACTACATACAAGGGTATACCCAGTATGTCACCCTCACACCCTGCAACACCAGTCCACACACACCATGCCATCCCGTAACACCCAGTGCCACCTGCCACAGTTCAAGGCCACTGCACATGTATTTCCCCCTCATGATCCCTTGGAGGCTCCATGCTCCTCAGCTATCACCTGTCTCGGCTAGAGACCTGCATCTCTCTCCTACCTGAGCAAAAATTTTCCAGGCTGCACAGTTCCATGCCTATACTTTGTGATATCCCCCAGAAAGCACATTTATTCTTAAGGTAAAAGCATTACAGAGACAACAATAAAATAATCTACACATGCTAATCAGCTTACCCAACTCCTCTGGGAGGAGTCAGTCCTTCAAACCCTCACTAAGGGGGTTTTCTGTGTCATGTTCATAACAGCCTCTTAGCTCAGAAGAAGCATCCCCATGAATCGTTCAGTCTTTCCTGGATACAGCCTGGGCCTTTGATCTTGAGAAAGTCCAAGAACAGGTCATCAGTAGACAATCGTCCCCTCCTTCAAAAGGCTGGGTTTTTGTATAGCCAGAGGTGGGGAATTTGCATTCACCTCCCCCTTGAAAGGTTACATACCATCCTGGCCCACAATCATACATAAACCATTCATTTAATACAACAGACTGCAAAGCTAAAAACATAGGAACAGTCATACTGGGTCAGACCAAAGGTTCATCTAGCCCAGTATCCTGTCTTCCGACAGTGGTCAATGCCAGGTGCCCCAGAGGAAATGAACAGAACAGGTAATTAAGTGATCCATCCGCTGGTGCCCACTCCCAGCTTCTGACAAACAGAGGCTAGGGACATCATCCCTGCCCATCCTGGCTAATAGCCATTGATGGATCTATCCTCCATGAACTTACAATATTCAAGATGTGGGTGTACCATAGATTTATATAGAAGCAATTAGGTATTTTCTGTCATTCTCTATCCCTTTCTTAATGATTCCCAACATTCTGTTTGCTTTTTTGACTGCTGCTGCACATTGAGTGGATGTTTTCAGAGAACTATCCACGACTCCATGATTTTTCTTGAGTGATAACTAATTTAGACCCCATAATTTTATATGTATAGTTGGGATTATATTTTCTAATGTGCATTACTTTGCATTTATCAACACTGAATTTCATCTGCCATTTAGTTGCCCAGTCACCCCGTTTTGTGAGATTCTTTTGTAGCTCTTTGCAGTCTGCCTGGGACTTAACTATCTTGAGCAGTTTTGTATCATCTGCAAATTTTGCCACCTCACTGTTTACCCCCTTTTCCAGATCATTTATAAATACGTTGAATAGGACTGGTCCCAGTACAGACCCCTTGGGGACACCACTATTTACCTCTCTCCATTCTGAAAACTGACCATTTATGCCTATCTTTTGTTTCCTATCTTTTATCCAGTTACCAATCCATGAGAGGACTTTCCCTCTTATCCCATGACAGCTTACTTTGCTTACGAGCCTTTGGTGAGGGACCTTGTCAAAGGCTTTCTGAAAATCTAAGTACAGTATATCCACTGGATCCCCCTTGTCCACATGCTTGTTGACCCCCTCAAAGAATTCTTAATTAAATAAGGTCTCCCCCTCATAAGGAAATTGCTATAGCTGTCACACACTCCTCCCCCTCCCCACATTACCACCTCCACACACACCACCCCCTTATACATCAGTGTACCCATTGCCAAGGCCGGTGCAAGGATGTTTCGCGCCCTAGGCGAAACTTCCACCTTGCGCCCTCCCCGCTCCCCGAGCCCTGTGGCAGCTCCCAACCTCCCCCCCCCCCC
>NW_020664381.1:3452-8320 GCF_002925995.2 Terrapene triunguis
GCGGCAGCTCCTCCCCCCCCAGCCCAGGGAGCCGTGTGGCAGCTCCCCACCCCAACTCACCTCTGCTCCGCCTCCTCCCCGAGCACACCGTCACTGCTCCACTTCTCCCGCCTCCCAGGCTTGCGGCACCAATCAGCTGTTTGGCGCCGCAAGCCTGGGAGGGAGAGAAGAAGAGCAGGGCGGCGGGCTCAGGGGAGGAGGTGGAGCAGAGGTGAGCTGGGGCGGGGAGTTCCCCTGCATGCCGCCCCCCCCACCTGCTGCAGGCGGCCCTCCCCGCGCCCCCCTGCCCCAGCTCCCTCTGCCTAAATGACGACGACGATGACCGGGGCGGCCGAAGATCTGGCCGCCGCCGAAGAAAATGCTGCCCCCCCAAATGCTAGTGCCCTAGGCGACCGCCTAGGTCGCCTAATAGGTTGCACCGGCCCTGCCCATTGCCCATCCCTGTACACATCTCACCCCCTACCGTGCCCCACACACTCAAATGTCACCAGCTGCCCCTGTCCCCTCACCACATAATGCAAACAATGCCACCCCCCATATCCATGAAACTCCCCAGCATCCAGTGCACACACTCACCCATTAACTCTCACAATACCCACCCACTGCAGCCACCCCAAACACTCTCCCACACACAGTGCATCTGACAGCCCCCAACCACCACCTACCCACTTACCCCATACCCACTCTCTACTGCCACCTCTATTACCCACTCACCATGTCAGTTACTCAAACACACATACCACACAGTCCATTATTGACTGCCTAGACACCATACATCCCTCAGCAGCATGGCAACTTTGAGAGCTGGGCACTGAGCCACACAGTGCCATTCAATGCACCTGCTGACACCTCTGATGGACACCAATGCAGAGCCACCCAGTGAAACATCACATATATATTCACAGTCCCAGAGAGAGAGTGAGAACCAGAATTACATCATGCACCCATCACACTCCCACACACACACTTAGCCACCTCTCCCCATACACATAGAACATACAGTGAACCCACACACTATGGCAATTCAACCACTGATACCATACATAGGCAAAGAATGTACAATACACCCTCTGGTACCACAAGAACACACACAGCACGCACAGTGCACCTACTGACACTACCCATACATAGCATGCACAATGCAATTTTCAATTGAGTTCAATGGTATTTTGGCACATTTGGCATAACCAGCTACAAGAGTAAAGATAGAAATCTTGTGTCTGTCAGAGATACAATACATTAAGCTGCAGCCCAGGATAGGACTTCACAGCATGTTTGTGGATTTAATCCGCCTGCCCATTTGTCACTATTGACCATTCCTGATTCAGTCAAAGATTGACTCATAGCATGAAGTCATCTCAGCTGTCTCATCTTTCTCCTACTAATGTGCAGTTTTTAGTCAACATTTTAAACAAAGGTCTTATTTCTGATAATTTGAGGCAATATTTTCCTTATACTACTTCATACTTTGAACAATGGAGTAGAAAATGCCTCTCTTTCATTCCCTTTCCTGTCATGTCGGTTGCACAGTTGTCTCTCTCAGCATTTGCACTTCACTTTATGGCCTTCATTTTCCACCTGTAGTTTATGGTCACATATTCTGTCTTTGGTAAGAGCCTACCATAGAGTTTTTCACATTTTGCTATGGTGTATGGTGATTTGTGCAGGGAGCTGTATCAGTTTAGCATGTTCTGACTTTTTCTGCCCAATGCACCATACTTTGATGTTTTAGTTTTTGGTTCAGTGTCTTGGATATGTTCAGTTTTGGAGAGATTTGCTCCTCAGGTCAGGAGGTTAATGGTGCTGAGGCCTTGGATAACATCATATAGGAGTGGATTATGTTCTTGTTTGGATTTATCATTTGATTCTCTAGTGCTTTGTGATAGAGGGAGTGACTGCTGCTTTGCTTGAGATAGTACCAGAAGTTTAGTATTCTTTTTCTGTATGTTAATTAGGAACAGAATTGTTCAAGATCTACTCTGCAGCCATTGGTTATGGAGTTTTTTAATACACAAATTTATTTGCATATAGGGTTTCTAATTAAATTTTGTCTCAGATGGCTATTTAAGCAGGCTTCAGGCTTGAGACTTCACTCCTATCTAGTAGAAGGAACTGAATTGTATTGTCATAGAGTTTTTGTCAGAAGGTTGTATTTATGCACACAATGAAATTACACACACTAGCAGCATGCAAAAATGCACCCATTGACACTACACACAAACTCCATACACTACTCACAAATGCTACCCAATTACACAGCCTGCCCAACATATAGATACATATTACACACAAAAAACTACATTAAAACTTTAAAGTTGCAAAATCAACCACTCAAAAGTTAGGAAATAAAATTAAGATTGCCCATGCACCCTTAATTCAGCCCTTTATGTGTATTCATTATAATACAGTCTAATTATATGATTATGCTATTTTTCCCCCCATGGGACTGGGACATATCAGGGTACAATCCAGACTAGTGAGTAGCTGTTTCACCCCTGCCCTCTAACCTACAATCATTTGCTGATGTAGCCTCCAGCTGGGGCTGCTCACAAAGCCTCCAGCATATAAATCACTCCCATTTACGTGGGTGTGTTGGCTCTTACCAGCCTTGGTTATATTGCATTATGACCCTAGCACACCCCCAGTCTTAGATTTCCCCCCACATATGAAGGTCTAACCTTCTCCTGGACAATACAAGTCCATTATTTCTTTTATATAAATAATATACACACAGCTTACCACCTCAAATGGAGTTTCCCAGACACTTCAATTCAAGCACACTGGATTACATAAAACAAAACAAGTATATTAGCTACAAAGAGATAGATTTTAAGCAAGTACAAGTAATGAAGCATGAGCATCAGAAATAATTACAAGAAAAAGATAAAATTCTACTGGTCCCTACTTAAACTATGTTCAATTCAAGGCACAGTTCTCTCACCACATGCTTTCAGCAGTCTTAGTGACCAAACTTTTTAGGTCAGGACCCCTCCCTGCCTCCATCAGCTGCTTACTTTGGCCCTTCAGGTGCAGTGAATCAATGGGCAGTGGGAGGGGAGTACCCTTAGGGTGTTTGTCCCTTCTTTTTATAGTTCCAGGGACCCCCTCGTGAAAAACATTTCCAGATGGGTATCAGGAAAAAGTCTATGGGGGAAGGATGTTCTCTGCTGCTTTTTCCCCCTCACCTGTTTGAGTTTCCTTGTTTCCCTTCCTGCTTGATGACTATTTACTGCTTACATGCAAGTTAAGCAGAGCACACATTCTTTTGTTTGAGACAGACCTGTTTGTCAACCTCAGTTTGGAACATATAAGATTCCACTGTATGGTGGTATTAACAGCTTCACATAGTGTTGCCACACATTTTTTCAGGATAATACTCATCAGCAAGTTTGAGTTTTCAAATGATACCTCACAAGGCATATTTTGTACAAAAATTACTACAATAGTGTGTATGGAGTGAATATGGGGGTACATTCTGTCACAGGGACCCTTACCTCTTTTAGTGCACAAAGCTACTATTTTGTTTTATCCTCATTGAACAGAGTGCAGTAAATAAGGCCTGAACAAACACTGCTATGGAAACAAAATTATTGATTTCCTCAGGGGTTTTCTTGTGGCATTTCTCATTATAGAATCTAAGCGCTTCAAACAGTTTATTTTCACAACTCCCCTGTGCAGCGAACTAGCATTAAAGTCCCCATTTTACAGACAGGGAACTGAAAGATTAAGGTCAAAAATATCCACTAATTTTGGGTGCCCCATTTGAGATATCTACAACCTGATATTTCAGGTTACTTAGCATTATGTAGTACTTTATACGGTATGTTCAAAGCACAGCTTCCATTGAGTTCATTCGCATCTGAGAGTGCTCAGCTCTTATGCAAATCACACCACATGCTCTCAAGCATAGGCACCGACTTCCCCTCTTCCCCCTGGGTGCTTGACGACCACTCTGCCCCCTCCCCACCACCACTCCACACCTTCCATGAGGCCCCGCCCCTTCCCCACAGTCCCTGCCCCAACTCCGCCCCTTCCCTGCCCCTATTCCAACCCCTTCCCCAAATCCCCTTCCTGGCAGGAAACGCTGGGAGGTAGGTGGAGGAGTGGGGACATGGCACGCTCAGAGTGGGAGGGGGAGGAAAAGGGGCAGGGGATGAGGGGAGCTTGGCTGCCAGTGGGTGCAGAGCACCCACTAATTTTTCCCCATGAGTCTCCAGCCCCGGAGCACCCATGGAGTCAGCACCTATGCTCTCAAGTCAGGCACCCAAAACATGAGGAACACATAATTATCAACCATCCATGACCAATTTGATTTGAATGACTCAACCAGCATCACATAGGAACTCTACAGCAAAGGAAGGGGATAGAACCTAGTTCTCCAGGACAATGTTCAACTGCCTTAACATGAGACCTTCCTTTCCCTCCCTGCTTCACTCACCACAGCTCTTCCAAATTCTGCAACAAATGAAACCGGGATCTTACAGACAACATTCAGCTTCACTACACAACCCTGATTCATCTCCAGAGCAGGTCGATCCTGTGCAGTGAATGAGGCAGAGGTCCTTTGAAAAAAATACCATGGCTAGAGCACCCACAGAAAATAATTAGAGGGTGCTTAGCCCCCCACCAGCAGCCAAGCTTCCCCCCCTCCAATCAACTCCTTCTCCTCCCCCCAGTACCTTCCACCCACTGATCAATGCCTCCTCCTTGTGCCTTCTGCACACCCCAGAACAGCTGTTCAACAGCATTCAGGATGCACTGGGAGGGAAGGGGATGGGGCACACTTGGGGAGGGAGAAGGGGTGGGGCCTTGGGGGAAAGAGGTGGAGTGGGGGGCAGGGCCAGTGGGCAGAGCAGGGGAGCCTTGGG
>NW_020664381.1:8330-90020 GCF_002925995.2 Terrapene triunguis
AGGGGCAGAGCGAGGTGGGGACTTGGAGGAAGGGGTGGAGTGGGGGGTAGGCCTGGAGTAGGGGAGGTCGAGCACCTCAGCTAGAAAGAAAGTCAGCAGCTATGTGCACAAGTAACCTCCAGTCTAGCATTTCCGAACTGGAGTGCTTGGCTTTGCACTCTTAATGTTCTTTCAACACAGGTGCAGGTCTTAAGGTGTGCCTGCCTAAGTTTCTTCTCACTAGTTTCCCAGAAATAATCCACAAAGGCTTTCTGTACAATCGCTCCCTTCCTTGGGGGTCTGCATTTATTAACAAAACAATCAAAATAAAAATCTAAAAATAAGCCACTCCCAGTCCTTTCTAGATCCCCACAGGACTCTGTGTTCCTTATCCAACTCTCTGGCTCTAAGAAGTCAGCAGGCAAACTGCACTCATGGTCTTGTCCTGATTTCTCAGAGTGCTTCCCTGGAGTCCTTCAGTGCCTCAGCCCTCTCTGGGCTTAGCTACATTTCAGTCTTCCAGGCTCAGGACTAGAGCCCTGACTCCCAAGGCACTTTATCTGTTTCTTCCAAACCCTAGTTCATAACCTTCCACAGAAACCCACCTTGTCCCCTGTGGCACCTCCTCCAAACTGCCTTTTCTGCCCTTTTATAAAGCCCAGCTGTCTCAGGCTATCACCTGATCTTAATCCTAGCCCTTCTGGCTAAGATGCAGTTAATTAGTAGCACACCTGGGACTGATGGAACAGGGTTGGCTAGCTCTAGGCCTCCTATGTATGTGAATGTGTGTGTAATTTCACATGTTTTTTTAAGAAAGCAAACTGGAAAAAAACAGAAATTCCATCATGAGGCATCATATTGACACCCACATGAGGCATCAGCAGGCTTAGAACCTTCTGATCCACCACACTGGCCCCTGTCACTTGCGCTAACAGAGTAACTGATAGCAGTAGGAGGTTGCTATCCTCTATGTGGGCCAGTATTAGAGGGCAATGGGACACTTTGCCAGTGAGTTTCACAGATAATTACTGATAGCAGAGGAAAGGTAAGACTCAGGAATCGTAAGTTCTCTTTCAGGCTCTAGAGGGGAGTGTGCTCTAATGGGCATGGATTCTTCTGCCCATTCCCACAAAATTTGATCCCTTCTGACTCCTACCTCTGGCTCCTCACCCTAGTTACAGTCTCATCTAGTCAGTTCCAGTCTCCACTTCTCAGGCTTCTCATTCAAGCCACAGTCTCCTTGCCCTGCCAGTTCAATCACTCCTGGCTCCTTGTCTGATCTGTCTCTGTTTCCCACTGTGGCCTCCAGTCGCCTCCTCGCTACCCACGTTCTCCATCTCTACTGGCTCCCAGTTTCAATCTTCCTCCTCAGGCTCCTTGTCCAATCTCAGTCTCCTTCTCACTGCCTCCTTATCCCCATCTATTTGTCCAACTAGACTCAGTTCTTTCCCTCCCTACTCTGGCTTCTCATTAGCTCTGTCTTCCCTTCCCCTTCCCCTTCTTCCCCACCTCACTGATTCTCAGTCCCATCTCCCCGGCAGCTTCTCATCTGATTTCACTTTCTCCCCACAACCACTGGCTCCCATTCTCCTGGCTCAGCCTGTCATATTCTCCCCACAAGCTAACTTTCAGTCCCAGCTTCTGTCTCCTACTTCTTGCCAGTGCCTAGTTCCCACACACACCCCACACTTCCCAGGCTTGTTTTAATCTACCTTCCTCCCTCCCCACAGGTATGGCTCTTGTCCCCCTCGGCATCTGAATCAGGCAGCTTGGTCCTCCACACTGCCTGGGCCCAGCAGGGAGTCATTTTGAGCACAGGACAGACAGGCAGGCTCCCTGCTGTCCATTCAGGTAGCTGGACCTGGACCCACAGCAGCCGAGAGATGCAATTACTGGGAAAACCCTGGGCTGTAGCATGCCTGATATGGATGGGATCTTCAGGAAATTTAGCTGCATACATCTGGTAAGTCTCCATTGAACATGTGCAAACTGCAATTTTTCACAGGCTTATAACTGAAAAATTGGGCAGATTTTCACAGGGATGGCAAAAGTTACATCCCTGACACAAAGAGTACCCCCTGGCCAAATATTAAATTCCTGCTCCACAGCATGGGGGTGTCAGAACTTTTCAAATAAAAGGTCACCAGAATTTTTTAACATGGGCAAACTAACATATTTCCCCCTATTTCATTCTTGGAATCAACTTAAACATTTTTGCTGAAATTTTCCACAAAGCATTCAGTCTGAGGCAAACAACTAGCATGGAAAATTTCAGCCTAAACTGTTAAAGTTTGGCAAAGTTATAAGTTACTGAAAACAGGGTTCTATAATGGGAAGTGTCTGGCAACTTTAATAAGAGACAATGTTACCAGCCCCACCTAAATGTATCCATAAAAAGTAACAGTTTCATAGAACATGCACATCTACACAAAACATACACTCACACTATATATACATATATTTACACACACGCAAACACAATATGCTACCTGCTCATGCACACACGGTAACCATGAATAGAAACAAATATGCAATTGTGTAATACCACATTGCACCATATGTACCCCATGCGTTATATGCTCACCCAAATAACACATAGCACACTCTGTAAATATGCGTATATGTATAAAAACAACAGCATGAAAGCCACACACAATTTGGACACCAAACACACTGTGTGAAGGAAGTTTGACTGTTGCTTTTCATTTCACATTTAACAATCAGAGGTCTCCAGTTGTACATGTGTTTCCTGAACTTCAGCAGGCAGTGGTTGAGGTTTTGGGTTTACAGCGATGTTCTTTAGAACAGAAGGGAACAGTGCAGAGCAGCTTTGTAGTCTTTGCTATTCTGAAGTCTGCCTCAAACATCTCTCAGACAGCTTTACAGCCAAACCTCAACCAACCTTAAAAGTATATGAAGGAGAAGGAAGAGCTAGCAAGTAAATGCTAGCATTAGGGTTTTCAGATAACTGCAACATAATGTGGAATATTTCTAAGAGTCCAAAGCTCTGCCATAAAGGGCATATTCTCCGCTACATGCATATGTAAAACTCCATAAACTGAAATGAAAATGACCTGCACTCAGGGAGAGAATATACACATAGATCAGTGCTGGAATATATCTCATTGAGATAGTACATTTTGATATGGGATAAAACAAACATTAAAGAGTTTACCACCAGCATATATGACTGCTCTGAAATACTGGGTTAATTAAATATCACTTCATGTCATCTGATTCTTGGCTGCTTTTCTCCGGCTCGTGTCAATTTAGAAGCAAGTCTCATGGGTAATTATTTAAAGACATACTGATAGTTTCTTTTGCATTTGTGTAATGTTGAGATTTGATTACTGGCCATTGTTTTCAAAGCCCCTTAGAATCTGGAAAATAACATTTCTTCTGCCATCCTACTGCCTGGATTGTGATAAGATTCTATTGCACTTCCTCACTCCCAGAATGTGAGGGGGCTGCGTGCATTGTTCTAGCCACATAGGGTGTGGGAAGGTGTGAGGGCATATACCCCTTTTTTGGAGGAACTCAAGAAAATAGCTCCTGTGGGGAAGCAATACATGTAGGAGACCCTGAGTGTCTATTAACATAGTTGTGCATTGACATTAACACGTTCTCTCTACATGCCTCAAGTGCCTGCTGCATGATGCCTCTCCTTCCTCCTAGTAATTATTTCCTCTTCATGGGCAATCCAAAGGAGACGTCAGTAAGTGGTTCTGGCATTTCTGATTGCCCTTTCAACAACTGCCAATGTGAGTCTTGTGTTCTCATAGAATCAGTTCCTCTCCCCAGAAGAGCAAAGCACCTATCACACTTGTAGCGCCTGTCCTTCGGGTTTTGTGCCCAATTCTGGCGGCCTCTAGCACAGGTGCTCCAGACAGGGACCAGGCTCAGGGAGCCCTCACACACCTGTTCAGGTGCAGGCAGCTAACAAAGCACTGCTTGCATTCCTGGTGAGCGAGGGGAGTTACAGCATCATTAGATGTGCCCAAGCCCCTGCTAAGGGAATGAGCACGTGTGTGCAGGGCTCTGCCCATCTCTGTGCACCAGCTAGCAGGCTAAGGTTATTTGCTGGGGGGACCACATGCTGCACCTCCAAAAAGGACATGTAGAAAGCAGTCCTAAGCACCCTTCCCTTGCCTCACTTCTCCGTGCACCTAGAGGTCCAAAGGCAAAATACCTCTAGTAACTGCTACCCAAGCTCTGCACCTCTACACCCAGCCGGGTGCACTAAAATGCCTAATCACTCTTGCTAGTCTAGACAACCTCTTAAGGTGGCAAAATTGGGACCTAAGTCAGTACAGTTCTGCACCCCCTTAATCAGAAGTCCGTTTCTGCTAAGACATTAATTTTGTTGGTCATTTGAGTGGTTGCTTAAGATTGATTGTACTGTACAAAATGAAGATTTACTATGTAAGAGTCCTAGCAGTGTTTTATTTATTAGGCCTTAAGTCTTCTGTTCAAACAGAAATCCCATTGGACCAGTATTAAAATAAATAATGTTGTCAGGAACTGTCAATGAAGATGGAAAAAATGCTCTTCTCTGGCTAACAGGAAGTAGATTATTGAAAATGGATATTGTCACAGAGCTCACTCTGTGCTGGAGAGTTATTATGGACATTCTAAATGATTTGACAGGGAGGCTTGGACTGATGGCTTTTGTGCAAAAAAGGCAGCAATCAATGCTATTTCTCAGAAAGTTTTAAATAAAATGGAACGGCAAACTAGCAGGACTGGCATGTTTTCTGCATTGATGCAACAGAACTGGTCTGAAGAATGACTGCCGGACTTAAATCCATATTGACTGCAATAGTGATTATAGTGCACTGAATAGCATTTATAGATGTCTTAACTTTCTTTAGATCAGAGAACGGGTCCCTGGAACAGATGGGCAAATGATGGAAAAATAAAAAGCCTATCATTACTGCCCTCAGGGCCCGATCCTGCAAAGTGCTGAGTGTCCACACCTCCTATTGACTTCAGTACTCCACAGGGTCAGATCCTCAGCATGTTTTTTTAAACACTAGCCTCAGTTTTGAAGTCCACTTTAAAAGAACACTGATAAGTTATTTTTAATATTTTTAAGTGAGCGTATGGCTCAGGTGGTTAGTAATGGGTTACAGAACTTCTCAATGCTTTTATGCCTCCAGTTCAAATTGAGCCTAAGTCCATTAGTGATCAAAAGTTACCATTTGATGTTCCTCTGGGTGCACCAGCCCCTAATGCTACCAACTAGTGTTCTAGTTGGAATTCTCAGGAGACAGGCCAATTCCCCTTTTACCCAGGTCCGAGTTGGGGCACACGCATGAGGCAATGGGAAGAACCCTGCCACACATTGCTACTGTCCAGGGTGTGTGATGTCACTAACCCACAACAGATCTGTACAACTAGTCAAACAGGACTGTGGTACATAGTACAGCTTAGGGAGATCATTAAAACACACTTGCATTACAAATGTGAACAGGGTTTTAATTGTCATCAGGGAATTGTAACCAGTTCCAAAAACCTGACTGTTTTTAGTGTGGAAGGGCCTCAAGAGTGTTGATGTTTTAAGGAGGCGATTGTAGGCGGCATAGGTTTTGTACACATAAAAATTAAGTTTGTAAGTGAAAATCAGCCCGTTTGTGCCACATTAATCTATTTACTGGTAGAAGCAGCAGTCTCTCCAGTTGGAAAAATATACTGATCACAAGATCATTGGTCATGTGTGTTCAGTATTCAATGAAAATCAAAGGTTAATGTTTGGTATTCAGCTGCATGCCCCCCAAAAAGTGAATCCCTGCAATCCCTGGGCAACTGCTACTTTAGGAGATTAGCCACGATGTAGGATTAATACTCATTAGTAGTTATATAGTGAACAATTTTATTCCTCTTTGGCAGCCCACCTTATCATTTTGCAGAGCAGCCTTTACAGTGGCAATGTATCCTAATCTTCAAATGTAGGACCTGATCTTGCAACCTTTATGTGAGTCATCCAATTGAAGTAAATGGGATGACTCCCATGAGTAATATATGTAAGAATTTTGGGCCCAGAAGGCTGAGTGCCATGAAGAGAGCCAGGGCAATGATGACTTTAGGTTAAAATACCTGAAATGCAAACTGAAGACAGTCCAGAGTTTTGATGTTCTACCAATCCCTGACCCTTAGCCTGACACTGACCTCCTCCAAAAATGAGGCTAGAAATATCCTTCCAGTCAAAGAAAACCCCAGAATGTTTCACTCTGTGTATTCTAAGATGTACATTCCTTACTCATGTAATATCACTTTCCCTGTTACCATAAGCCATAGTATTCCAATTGCTCATGCCTTCTACATGTTTTTGTCCCCAGTCGATATTGAAGTAAAAAGTTAAAGTGAACAGAAAGCAGAAATCTAGACCCAGGTATTCTACCAGTGTAAATCTGCATGACTACATGGAAACCAAAAGACCTACACTGTTTTATATCTGCTGAGGATCTGGCTCCAAGTTTTTTATATTAGCTGAATTAAGGACTGAATCCTATTATGCTTAGATCTACTATCAAAACTGTGGGAAAATAACTTTTCCCTATTATTTTTTTAACTAATTGCTTTTAGTTTATTCACTGTACAATGTCTTGCCATTGTTATTTATGTAAAATGGTAACTGTAGATGGCCCTTAACTGACAGGTACATTTTTCTAAGGCTTTGTCTACACTGGCAAGTGAAAGACAAAACTTTTGTAGTTCAGAGGTGTTAAAAAACCACCACCAACAACCCTTCCCCCCCGAAAGACAAAAGTTTTGCCGAGGACAAGCAGTGGTGTGAACAGCGCTTCGTCTCCTGCCAACAATGCTAACACTGCTCGTTGGGGATGGAAATTTTTTGTCGGCAGGAGAGCTCTCTCCTGCCGACAAACAGCAGTTACACTGCACGTCTTTTAGCGGCACAGCTGTAATGGCACAGCCGTGTTGCTAAAAGCTGCGTAGTGTAGACATAACCTAACAGTGAGCAAAATCCCTGCTGTTCAGAGCCACAAGCAGCTACAGTGCAATGTAATACAGTGCAATACAGTGTGGCATGTGGTAATTATAGTTTCATGAGAAAGCAGTGTTTTCAGTGGGCTGGGTTTTTTTTAGGCACTTAGCTGTTTTTTTGTTTTTTTTTTAAATCCTGTTGTTTTCTGTAATTTAGATCCATATACATCTTGCTACATAACTTGTATTACTTAACCCTGAAAAGAGTTGGGAGAGAGTTTATATGAGAGATACTGTACTAAATACACTTGTATTCTAATGCATGCTATGAGCTGGAAAAGAGCAAGCCCTTTGCTGGCAGTAAGAATAAAACTCCTAGTTGTAAACTGTCTCTCTCAGCAGTTTGCCCTGTGTGTGTGTCTTGCGTCACATGCTGTCGTCTTGCAGTCATGAGTCACTTACTTCAGTTCCCATTGCTCTGGGATATAAGCTTAGTGAAGCCATGTCTCTACATATTTTATGCCCTGTAGAAATGTGCACACAAAGCAGTAGAAACTCAGGCCACTGCTGTGATTTAAACGGAACAGATTTGCATTTGAGTTAGAACTCCAGGGGGTGGATGGTAAGCTGAGTAATATTGCATCTATTTTCAGTCTTGTTACCTGGGTGATAGTAATTGTTTTGTTGCTCTTTTCCTACAGTGCTCGAAAAAATATCCCCTCTACTTGAAGTGAATGGAATTTAGATTTTTAAAAATTCAGTCGCTTCCCCAAAATTTTAACATCACTGTGTACAATATAACTGATCAGCTAAATGCCAAATATCCAATATAAGACAAAATCTTGGAGTTATAAGGATGACTGTTTTGTGTCACATTGCACTTCCTCTAATGAAGGATGTAAATATCTTTTAAAAAGATAACCATATAAACTATTAAAATTATATCGTTTAACTGATTAAAGGGAGAGGGGCCCTAGGTACCTAGTTTGTCTTGATTCAGCTTCTACGGATGCTCTGTGCCACCCCAGCAGCAGCAGCTGCTTCCTTTCACTGGCACAGGGGGAGGCCAGGGACTACTTTATCCCCCACAGGACCCATAGCCCCTGCCCACACTCCCCGGCCTCAATGCACTCCCCTTTCTTGATTGGCCATCCCCCACGAAGCCCCTAGCACGGCCTAGGGCGCGCCAGGGCTGGTCGGTGTGGCCTGGGGCTGGAGAACCGGTTCGAGACCTGCACACAGAGGGGGTAACGGTTAGGGTGGGTTAACGATCAGACCAATACTTACCAGTTAACCGTTTAATATTTTACATTCCTACCGCTAACTTGCATTTGGTTTGCCTGTGTAATAATGCAACCTTTATGATATCACAGCTCTGCTTTTACTGACTAGCCGTGGCTGTATGCTTGTTTAGCTTTGAAGGATTCCTGCCCTTCCCTATCTACTTCAAAAATATATTTCTAGGGTGAAATCAGTTGATTTAAATGAGGCCACGATTTTACCCCTACTATCTGGTTTCGCTCCCAAATGTAACAGGCAGAGCTGTGAATGGTTTCAGAAGGATCCTAGGTTTGAATAAACTAACAGATTTATTTGGGAAGATAAGGTTAGTGGAAAAGTAAACTATGGCTTTGATACCTGCTAGCATCCTCAGACAACCCCTCCCACCGCCCGCTCAAGTAAATTGCAAATTCACATGAACTGTCAAATCCAGGCCCAGATCATCATAAGTATATGTCTTTCCATTCTGAAGTCATGCTGTACCAAATCCCACTCTGGGGAGCTAACTGCAAGCATTTGGGAGAGCCCAGAATGTTCAGTAGGTGCCATAATCTGTATATAAATCCCCCAAATAATCTATACCATGTTTCCATTATTATTCCTATACTTGTGCAAGGTGACAAATTGTAAGAAAATGGAAGGAAGGCCTGTTAGTACTGCCCCTAGTTTAATTAGCTCTTAAACCCCAAACTGTCAAAAGGCAATCGATGTATGCAGTGTTGTTGTAGTCGTATTGGTCCCAGGATATGAGAGAGACAAGGTCGGTGAGGTCATATCTTTTATTGCACCAACTTCTGTTGGTGAGAGAGATACGCATTCAAGCAACACAGAGCTCTTTGTGACCTGAAGAACAGCTCTGTGTAGCTCAAAAGCTTGGCTCGCTCACCAACAAAAGATGGTCCAATAAAAGATATTGCCTCACCCACCTTGTCTCTCTAAAAGGCAATAGAGGCAGTCAAGTGACTTAAAACGATTCTGTTCTGGGGTTTTAGAGGAACAGGTAATGACATCTCACGGTCATACCCTCGAAAGTCAGAGATGCAAAAATTGCGGTTCCATTTTCTTTTTCCCTGAAAAAGTGTTTGCTCTCTGATATCAGTAAACAACTTGAAAAATTCAAAGGCAGCCCCAAGAAGTTTTAGTAGCAGTGAAAGGGATGGAATGAAAAACCAGAGAAATGTGGACATTCAAATAAAATAGAATAGAATTATAACTATGAGTCTATAAGTCTATGAGTCTATAACTTGTTTGAGAGCCACAGAATCTGGATTTGGATAATCTAAAGAGAGAAATCATGATTTTGACGCATTTTAGCGTCAAAGGTGGGATCCATGAAGGGACTCAGGCTGCAACACTGAGTGTCGTGGTGCCTCATTTTTAGAAAATCACAGGAACAACACTGAGATCCACCAAGCTGAGTTAGGTGTCTAAGATCCCTATACAATGAATAGGGAGAGATAGGTGCCTAAGAATGGGATCCACAAAAGCCAGCACTCTAGGCAGGGAGCTCCCTAAGCCAGATAATGTGAGCTTCTGTCCTGGGGGCTGAGTGCTAAGCCCTGCATCTCCTCAGAGCCTAAGGCCAGGCTGCAGGGACATGTGCATCTTTGCTTAGCGATCCACAAACGGGAACCCGGTACATGGAGTCAGGCAGCTTAGGTGCTGAAGGTGTTTCTGGAGGGAGGGAGTTCGGCACCTGCCTTGCTCCACCCAAAATGGCTGAAGGAGCAGTACAGCCACCAAAGCTCTAACTAGTTTCTTACATAGCTTATATAGCCCCCATTACCTGCTATATGTTAATGACAAAAAGACGTTAAAATTAGGCCCTGGGAGGTGGAGTTTTGCTCATCATGCGCTGCTGGAAAGCATAAGATCTCCATAATCTTGAAAACTGCCTCTTGTTTACATTCCTTGTACATCACAGCTGTGCTGAGGAGTTAGAGCCAACACATAACATCTCCCTTGGCTGATCTTAGGCAGCAACTATAATTCTATCCAGCTGAGGAAAGCGATATCCAGCCCAAATGTGCACACACGCAGTCAGAAGACTAAGGGACTAAAACTAAAAAATTCCATGATGGCTGGAGTTCAAGATCCAGTTAATGCATAATCAGTGAAAGCTCATCCAAAGCTGCAGCTACAATAGGATTTTGGGGCACAAAATTTTCCAAGGGGTGTATCTCCACTAGTGGAGACTGGAGTGTATTCAGGGCTTGGGCAGGCTCAGACATTTTTTCCATTATTGTCTGATCCAATAGAAATTGGTCAAACTGCACCCTCAGCCATTAGTATTCTGAACAATCCTAGATTGGGCACAACTTCTTTGACAACATATTAAAAAAATGAGGAGGTACCAGTAGGATTCCACAGGGGAAGGATCTCAACATCTGCAACTGGGAGGACAGGACAGGGAGACAGCAAGATGTTTAAAAGAGTGATGTGTATGAATCATAGAAATGTGGGGCTAGAAGGGACCTTGAAAGGTCATCAAGTCCAGCCCCCTGCCCTGAGGAAGGACCAAGTAAACCTCTTAGACCATCCCTGACAGGGGTTTGTCCAAACTGTTCTTAAAAACCTCCAGTGATGGGAATTCCAGAGCCTCCCTTAGAAGCCTATTCTAGAGTTTAACAATCCCTAAAGTTAGAAAGGTTTTCCTAATATCTAACCTAAATCTCCCTTGCTGTAGATTAAGCCCACTACTTCTTGTCCTACCATCAGTGAACATGGAGAACAACTGATCACAGTCCCCTTTGTAACACCCTTAATGTATTTGAAGACTGTTATCCAGTCTCCCTTCAGCCTTTTCTCAAGACTAAACATGCCTAGTTTTTTTAACCTTTCCTCATAGGTCAGGTTTTCTAACCTTGTCGTTTTTGTTGCTCTCCTTTGGACTCTCTGCAATTTGTCACTATCTTTCCTAATGTGTGGCATCCAGGACTGGACACAGAACTCTAGCTGCGGCCTCACCAGTGTCAAGTAAAATTGGACAATTCCAAACTGTGTCTTACATATGGTACTCCTGTTAATACAACCCAGAATGACAGTAGCCTTTTTTGCAATTGCATTATGTTGACAACTCTCATTCAATTTGCGATCCACTATAACCTCCAGAGCCTGTTCAGCAGTTCTTCCAGGTTTTCAGTTATTCCCCATTTTGTAGTTGTATGTTTGATTTTTTCCTTCCCAAGTGAAGTACTTTGCACTTATTATTACTGAATTTCATCTTGCTGATTTCAGACCAATTCTCCAATTTATGAAGGTCATTTTGAATTTTAATCTTCTCTTCTAACATGCTTGCAACCCCCTCAGCTTGGTGTCATCTGCATACTCTCTACTTCATTGTCCAAGTCTATTAATGGGGTCTGGCTAATTCAGCTCTGTAGCCATTTTCTGCCTTATTCATGGTTCCATAGCACAGCCATTGGGAAATGTTCATTGTAGAATGCAGACTTGAGATGCAAGTGCTTATAGTAATTTTTGATTACTTTTCACTATGAGCAAATTTCACCCATGTGAATGAGCCCATAACAAGCCCTTCCACATCCCTGAAACCTCATGACAGGAGGGGCAGGATCCACAGAGGAGGTCTCAGTGTTAGATCCAAATTGGGTGACACAGAGAGGCCATGAGGGAAAATGCCCTATGATTTTGCTTACACATCCAGTCACCAAGAACCCTTATGCAAGAGGCACAGAGGGGCAGCAGGTGCTATGCTTGTGAATAGTGGCTGTGGAGGCACGGTCTTCCAGCCCTGTAGCTGGCCTGTGATTTGGGAGGAGTAAATTCCAACCCCCTCCCACAAACGCACATACAAAGGCCAAGTAATGGGATTGTGTGTGAAGAAAGGTTGGATTTTATTCTAACTAAGCAGAGAAAGTAGGATTCTAGGGACAGTACTGTGAATACTAGGTGCAGTTTTTGTTAATGAGTTCTGCAACTGTCCTAAGGCATGGTTAGGAATGACACCTACATCATATTCACACCCTAAAAAGTCTGCGGGCTGGTCTACACTGGAAACTTACCTTGGCACAGCTCACTCTCTCAGGGGTGTGAAAAATCCACCCCGCTGTGAGAAGTAGCTGGGCCAACCTAACCCCTGGTGTAGACAGTGCTAGGTCGAAAGAAAATTCTTCTGTTGACCTGGCTACTGCCTCTCAGGGAGGTGGATTAACTACAGCCACAGGAGAACCTCTCCCATTGCTGTAGTGAGTGTCTACACTGAAGTGCTGCAGCTGTAACACTATAGTGTTTTCAGTGTCGACATAGCCTCAGGCAATGCTATTGGTCTGCCAAGAAGCATGGTTGATGGCAGTGATATATATGTGAAGGAGTCTTTATCTAGTATTGACAATACCTTCTCAGTGAAGGAGGAGGTTGTCTGGAATCATTCATACAGTATATCCTTCTCCATGTAGCTTTTGTATTCATTTAGCTTGTTTAATGATAAACATTGAGCATTGAGATAACAATTGGTTGCCCTTGTGATAAACATTGGTTGCCCTTGTGAAATCTCAGAGTTGTCTAATCTTTTTGCCATGGACCACGTGTCTTGCTCTTTTTACAGAGGAAGTGGAACAATCTACTGGTTTTTCTAATGCAAGGCTCAGCAAAGGGAGGGATTTCATAGGAAATCACAGAATGATGTGTGTGCCTTAAAAAAGCATAAACATTTGGGGTGGGATCTACAAAAGTACTTAGGCACCTAAACCCTAGACTTAGATGCCTAAGTCCCTGTTTCAGGCATCTAATTCCATTTTGGCTCAACTATGATTCACAAAACTTCTGCTGACCCTATAGGTGCCTGCTTTTTGCTGTAAAGGTTCCCTGGGCGCCTACTTTCCTGCCTCTGTGCATGTGCACTGCAGCCTGACTCTGTGTGTCCAGATGCCTAGCTCTCACCTAAGCCCCAGGGTGATCCATGAACTGGGGAAAACAGGCATTCGGCTGCTTAAGTCACCTGCAGGACACTATCAGATAGGTGTGCTCAGAGGCCACTTACTATATTGGGTCTGATTCAAAATCTGGCAGCTGGAGGAGGAGGTGCCTACCTTATGACTTTAAGCCCAGTGGTTAGAGCACTTGCCTGGAATTTGGGAGACCCAGGTTCAATTTCCCCCTCTCTGCCAGAGGGGAAGAAAAGATTTGAGGTGGCGGCGGCGGCTGGCTGCATCATTTCCATGGGAAGTTTCAATTTGGCTGAATCAGCATTGTCTGATGAAGAACTGTTCTCCTCAGAAAATTTTTGTCCAGCTCTGCAAAAAAAGCTCAGAAAGGACGCTACGCAGGAAATTCTTTCACACAGTTTACAAAATAGTAACTTCAGGCCAATCTTATTTTTATTATTTGATATGCACATCTGAAAAAACATCTTACTAAACTGTCCATTCAGCTCATGAACTGGATAATTATACCAGGCTGTGTTTTGGGTGGCATTTTCAAAGTGCTGAGCTTTGGCTTAACTCTGCTCCCATTGGAGTAAGTGAGAGCACTTTTTCACACAACTCTGAACTAGACTCTGGAACTCACTGCCACAGGAAGTAGTTAAGACCAAGAACATAGCAAGATTCAAAAAGTCATGGAACTTCTATGGACAAGAATATCCAGAGTAATATCCAAAAATTTGGAAGAGATATAAACCTCATGTTTCAAGTCTTAAGCCACTCTCTAACTAATGGGTGAGATCTAATATGGGGGACAGATTATTCAACATCTGCCTACTGTGGGATTTTTACATTTTCCTCTGAAACAGCCGGTACTAGCCACCTTTGGAGGAAGGATCCGTTTTGCCAGATTTCAGTGGAAGCAGAGTTAGGCCAACATTGGGCACTTGAAAATTCCATCCTTCCAATTTAGTGTTACATCTGCTAGATTTTTGGAGAGCAGATGGTATTTACTATAAAGAGACAACGTCATCTTGAAATCCAGGTAAAAGTAGTTTCAGGTAATATACCCCTCAAAGTTCCCCTGCCAACTTATGTGTTTTTACAATCACATTTAAAGTACTTTTCTCCCTTGCTACTACGTGAAAGACCCACGCAAAACAAAATAAACTAATTGTATGTGGGAAACCACACCCTAAATTTTCTAAAGTCACTAGAGATTTTGGGTGCTTTCATTTTTGGGTGCCCAAATTCAGGCCCCTTATAAAGGGAGCTGATTTTCAGAGGATGTGAACTCAGCACTCTCAAAATCAGAGTCCTTTAAGGTGTCACAAGTTGGGCACCTAAAAATTACTTTTAAAAATCTGGGCCGCCCATGACTATACACCAAGTGCTGTCAAATATACAACTGAAGACAGACACATTTCTTCTCTAATCTTTCAGTTTTAGTCATCTTTAAATAAAAAAATTCAGACAGCCGTGCTGGGTTTTTTAATCCAAAAGAAAATATCAAAGAATAAAAAAGGTCACACATGGTAAACAGAACGTACAGTGTATATACAGCATAAAAACAAGTGGAAGTTTGTGTATTCTTGATTAGGAAGAGAGTGACCTTACAGAATGCTAATTTCTTAATCCAGTTTAAGCTTTATCACACGTGATTAAGGTAGCTTTGCATTCCAAAATCGGTCACATGAATTTGCTTTTAAAGCTAGTGACTTTTTCTATGCCTCAACCCCACCAGATTTTCACAAATCACCTGCATTTGGTGCATTAAAATCCCCCTCCTCCCCCCAGGTCATAGCAATGGCAATCCTAGCAACTAACACCCACCTTGGCAAAGATGGAGGAGTACTTGTTAACACCTAACAAAGCTAAATACAAAGAGTCTCATTTAAAATTAAGTTGCAATGTTTCTCCGGAAAAACAAACAAACCCCTCTCTCTCTCTTTTTTTTTTTTTTTTGAGAATTCAACCATATATGATTCAGGAACCCAATTGTTCACAATCTCTCCCATCGAAGTCATGGATGGAAAAGCCTGCCCTATATCATGTGTTTAGAGTGAGGTAAGAGAAAAAGAATTTGATATTAAGTAATCCTATAATTCAGAAAAAGACTTTTTGCACATACTGAAAACCAAATGCTAAGCTTATGAGTGTTAGAAGCATAGAGATCTCTTTGCCAGATCTCCATGCAAACATAGCTATTAAGTTTAGTTCAGCACCTAGTAAACTCTAAATGTTAGCCTGTGGCCAAACTAACCTTACAATGTACCCTATCTCATCTGTCTTGGAAGATAACCAGCTTCACACTTGGTGAGCACTTGGATGGAAGCAGCATGATTTTTAAGGTGTTTCTAGCTTAGTAATGTTTCTTTGAGTGAATTAATTGCTTTGTAAAAGAACTATTCTATGGGAAGATCTTAGTCAGATGGCATCCTCCCATTGCTAGCTATGGTGTTTGCTGCATTCTTCTTCTGGAGATGAGATAACAAAGAGAGAAAAAGCCCACAGTCAGGATATAAAGAAATGAATACAAAATAAAGATAAATTCTTAATAGTGTATTGGACAATTTGCAGCAATGTACATTAGAAGTGAGCCTGTATACTTTAGTTGCATATTCTTATTTTTTCTTGGTCATAAGATACAAGTACAGCTCAGTGTGTGCCAGTGAAGAAGTCTGACACTAGGTGGTGGCTGCAGGAAGTACAGATTGAAAACCCGTGTTCTTTTGTTTTTGCCAAATACTGTAAAATGTATTCTTCTTCGAGTGATTGCTCATATGTATTCCACAATAATTGTGCGTGCTCACCACGTGCACCGGTGCCGGACGTTTTCCCCCTAGCAGTATCCATGGAGTGGCGCCTGCCTTGCGCGGTATAAGGGGAGCTGCGCGCTCCCCCCACCCTCAGAAGTTCCTTCTTGCCGCCAGTGAAGGTGCGTTGGAACTGCTCTGCTCCAGCTTCGCTGTAGCTCGTCCCCAGAACTGTTCGTTTGTTTAGTATGTGTAGTTAGTTAGCTGTTTAGTTAGTCAGTGAGCCCAGGGCGGGGCATGCCCCGAGCCCCAGGATTTAAGTCTTGCGGTTCTTGTCGGCATTCTATGCCAAGGAGCGACCCGCACACAGATTGTTTGTGCTGTTTGGGAGAGATCCACATCAGCGAAAGGTGCAAAATTTGCAAATCGTTTAAGCCCTGGACCAAAAGGGAAAGAGACATTAGGCTCCGGGCCATTCTGATGGAGTTGGCGCTGACCCCAACCCCGGCACGCCGCTCCGAGACGGTACCGGGCACCGCGGTGTCAGTATGCGGCGATCAGCCGGTGCCTTCGACCAGTGGGCACCGCTCTCTGTTCACGGGACACACTAAGTGGACCAAGATTCCCTCCTTGTAACATCACCGAGGGAAGTCTGGGAAAGATGCTAGGCCCATGTCGGGCAGTCCTCGATCCCCATCGGGCCCCAGGCCTCCGACTCACGTAGAGCGGAGTAGCCCAGCCTCTTCGGAACAGGCCTCTCCAGATGTCCGGATACCTTCCACACCCAAAGTCCTCCAGGCGGCCCAGGACGTCATGTCCATGCCGGTGTCCAGAGCCCCGCCGATGTCGGCCCAGTGCTCCAGAGGCAAGCCGCCGCTGGGATCTCTGCAGTCGTCCCCGGCTTGGTACCGGTCGCGGTTGAGGGAACGTTCCCGACGCCGATCACCGCCCAGCGTCTGCTCGGGGCAGAGTCCATGTGGATCACCCCCGACGCCGGCTAGACTGTTGCGCTGGGTTCCGTCCGGCCGGGACTCAAGGCACCGGTCCTCCTCAGAGAGCGGATATCAACAGGACCACAGCGGATGTCATCATTGGTCATTGTCCCGGAAAAGATATCGCAGTCGGTCACGGCACGGTCGTCGACGCCATTCCCACTCGAACTCCCGCTCCGAGTCTCCACCAAGACATCTCAGCCCCGGGCGTCGATCGCCGGTGTCTTGCTGTCGTGGGTCTGCCCGTCGAGGCTGTTCACGGAGCAGCTATTACCATCGGTACCGGTCCTCCACGTCGAGATCGCGGTCCCATGACTGTCGCAGATCCTGGCACCGCCGCTCCTCTTGGTCAAGAGACAGCAGCGGATCCTATGCCAGCCAGGTCTCCGCTTGTAGCCGCCCTTCAACAAGCCAGACCGGCCACCCCGGACAGCTGGCCCCGTCGGTGCCACAGCAAGTGCAGTGGCATTGAGCGTCGTGGCCGGCCCAGTGGTACCAGTGGGCACCGTGGCCTCCGACGCAGCCCCCGGTGGGAGCTTGCTTGGTGGCCGGAGCTTCAGAGGCTCTGTCGGCCTCCCTCTCCAGACCCCCAACGAAGGAGTCGGTGGGACACACGTCCTTGGCACTGTGGCCAGAGTCCGACCAGGTGGTGGATCCTCCGGTGCCGGCTGACACCCAGGGCACCGCACCGGCCTCTTCACCCCGCCTGGAGGAGGCGATTGCGGCCCCGCCCCCCTCCATCCCGCAGGAGGGCTTTAGGGCCCACCAAGACCTCTTAAAGAGGGTGGCAGCAAGCCTCCACCTCCAGGCAGAGGAGATGGAAGAGCCTGCGGACTCCCTGTTTAATGTGTTGTCCCTATCAGCACCGAGTAGGGTGGCCTTGCTGCTCCATGAAGGGGTGGCTAAGATTTCAAATGCCCTGTGGCAAACACTGGCCTCATTGGCCCCTACATCAAAAAAGTCTGAGTGAAAGTACTTCGTACCCGCTAAGGGGCATGAGTACCTATATACCCACCCGGCGCCCAACTCCCTGGTGATCGAGTCAGTCAACCACAGGGAACGACAAGGTCAGCCAGCCCCGACCCCAAAGAACAAAGACTCTCGGAGACTGGACTCTTTCGGAAGAAAAATTTATTCATCTTTGAGCTTCCAGTTATGGGTGGCGAACCACCAGGCTCTCCTGGACCAGTACGAATTCAATCTGTGGGGCTCCCTGCCCAAGTTTGAGGACTCCCTCCAGGAGTGTGATAAGAAGGAGTTCAGGGCACTTGTGGAGGAAGGGGCAATGGTAGCTCGAGCTTCCCTACAGGCTGCTTCGGATGCCGCAGACATGGCCATGCGGTCGATGGCCTCAGCGGTGTCCATGAGACGGGCATTGTGGCTCTTACTCTCTGGGCTGTCCAGCGAGGCGCAGTCTTCCATGCAGGACCTCCCATTTGATGGGAAAGCCCTGTTTGCAGAGGAAACAGATACAAGGCTGCATGGCAAGAAGGACTCCCGCACGACCCTCCAGACACTGGGGCTATATGTCCCGGCTCCGGCTAAACCTAAATTTAAGCCGCAGCAGACTTCTACCCCAGCTGCCCTCCCGAAGTATGAGGCCGCCCATAAGAAGCAGCAGGACTATAAGAGACGCCCTCACAGGCAGTCTCGACCTGCCCCCCAGCCTGGACCCTCTAAGGGTAAGCAGGCGGGGAAAAGGCGGTTTTGACGGGACGCTCAGGGACAACCCGCCAGTCCTCATCAGGGATCCAACCCCAATAAAGCTTCCTTTGTCCAACCGGTTGTGTGCTTTCCTTCCGGAATGGTCGTGGATCACCTTGGACCGATGGGTCCTCAACACCATCTCCCGGGGTTACACCCTCCAGTTTACCTCCTCCCCACCCAACCACCCTCCGTCCCTCCTGAGGGACCCTTCTCACAAAGCTCTGCTCAAGCAGGAGGTGGGGCGGCTCCTGGAACTAGGAGCGATAGAGGCGGTGCCCGAGGAGTTCCTGGGCAAGGGGTACTACTCCCGTTACTTCCTTATCCCGAAGGCCAAAGGGGGGCTCAGACCCATACTGGACCTACAGGGCCTAAACCAGCACATGGTGAAGCTCAAATTCCGCATGGTCTCCCTGGCCTCCATCATCCCCTCCCTGGATCCCGGGGACTGGTACACTGCCCTTGATCTATAGGACACGTACTTCCACATCCACATATTTGAGGGGCATGGGCGCTTCCTCTGGTTTGTGGTGGGACACAATCATTACCAATTTACGGTCCTCCCGTTTGGACTGTCCACTGCCCCCAGGGTGTTTACAAAATGCATGTCGGTGGTAGCGGCCTACCTGAGACGGCGGGGGGTACAGATATTTCCTTATCTGGACGATTGGTTTGTCAAGGGCACCTCCCGGTCGCAGGTGAGGGATCACGTGGTGCTCCTCCTGTCCACATGCACCGCCTTGGGCCTGCTGGTAAACAATACCAAGTCCACGTTAGTCCTGGTCCAACGCATCGAGTTTATCGGGGCACTCCTGGATGCAGTGTCAGCCAGGGCCTCTCTCCTGCCAGACAGGTTCGAGACCCTGAAGGGTCTCATCGACTCAGTCACAAGGTTCCTGGTTAAAACAGCCAGGGTTTGCCTGCAGCTCTTGGGCCATATGTCAGCATGCACGTTGGGATGAGGCCCCTCCAGCTCTGGCTGGCCTCGAATTTCTCCCAGGCCATGGACAGGATGGACAAGGTCCTCACAGTGCCAGACTCGGTGATCACCTCCCTGAGGTGGTGGTCCACCCCAAGCAACATGCTCCAAGGGGTCCCGTTCAAGGACAAGGCCCCGTCGTTGGAGCTGGTGTCCAGTGCATCGGACCTGGGTTGGGGAGCGTTCAGACCCAAGGCCTGTGGTCAGCTCAAGACCTGACCCTACATATAAATGTCAAAGAACAGAAGGGCGATGCGGCTGGCGTGTATGGCCTTCCGCTCGCGCCTGGACAGCAAGGTAGTCAAGATCCTCACGGACAACATGGCCTCCATGTTCTAGATCAACAGGCAAGGTGGGGCCCGGTCCTCTGCCATGAAGCCCTCAGGCTGTGGGACTACTGTATAACCCACGGTATCCACCTGAAGGCCTTCCACTTACCGGGCGCCCGGAACGAGAGGGTGGATCGCCTAAGCAGGGACTTCTCCTTGCAACACGAGTGGTCCCTCCACCCGGAAGTGGCCCACTGGCTCTTCTGAAGGTGGGGAACTCCCCAGATGGACCTGTTCGCGTCTCGACAGAACCGGCGAGGCCCCTGTTCTGCTCCGGGGAGGCCTGGGAAGGAGCTCTATCTCTGATGTCTTTCTCCTGTCCTGGTCAGGCAGGCTCCTCTATGCTTTTCCCCCGTTCCCTCTAATCAGCAGGGTCCTGGAAAAGATAAAGTTGGACAAGGCCCAGGTCCTCCTGATTGCCCCCGCAGTATTGGTACGGGACCCTCATGAGCCTGGCGGTAGCTCCGCCGTGGCGGTTACCGCTCCGCCTAGACCTGCTCTCACAGGATCAAGGCTGCCTCCTCCACCCCAACCTGGTGGCTCTCCATCTCATGGCATGGCTGCTCAATGGCTAGGGGGAGAGGAGAGGGCGTGCTCGGAACAGATTCAGCGCGTCCTCCTTGAAAGTAGACAGCCCTCCACTTGCCGTGCTTACTTGGCTAAGTGGTCACGATTCTCTAAGTGGGCGACGGACCAGGGTGTCCCCCCAGTGTCCGCCCCATCCAGCTTGTCCTTGATTAGTTCCTCCACCTGAGGGCCCAGGGCCTGGCGCCCTCGTCGGTCAAGGTGCACCTGGCGGCCATATCGGCCTTCCATCCGCCAGTGCAAAGGCACACGGTGTTCTCCCACGCTATGACTGGCTGGTTCCTTAAAGGTCTGGAATGCCTCTTTCCATACTCTAGATCCCTGGTTCCACAGTGGGACTTAAACCTAGTCTTAGCTTGTCTCACGGGGCCCCTGTTTAAGTCGTTGACCACGTGCTCCTGGTCTGACCTTTCGTGGAAGGTGGCATTTCTGGTTGCTATCACGTCGGCTAGAAGAGTCTCGGAGCTCAGGGCCCTGACCTCTGAACCCCTGTACACGGTTTTTCACAAGGACAAGGTCCAGCTCCGCCCACACCCCGCGTTCCTCCCTAAGGTGGTCTCCGCATACCACATGAGTCAGGACATTTTTCTACCGGTCCTCTAACCCAAGTCTCACGCATCCATTGAGGAACGCCGCCTCCACACGCTCGACATACGGCGAGCTTTGGATTTCTACCTCAAGCGGACTAAGCCATTCAGAAAGTCCTCGCAACTGTTCATCGCCTCAGCTGAGCGTGTGAGAGGCCAGCCAATCTCCACCCAGAGGCTTTCCAACTGGATCACTTCGTGCATCTGGTCCTGTTATGAGCTGGTGGGCGTTCCCCCGCCACCCATTGTGAGGGCACACTTGACCCGGGCGCAGGCCTCATCGGCTGCCTTCGTGGCCCACATCCCCATCCAGAACATTTGTAGGGCTGCCACGTGGTCCTCAGTTCACACGTTCACCTCGCATTATGCAATCGTATCCCAAACCAGGAATGACGCTGGGTTCAGCAGGGCCGTCCTCCCTCCTGGGAACTTGTGAACTCCTACCCACCTCCAACAGATATAGCTTGGAATCACATACTGTGGAATACACACGAGCAATCACTTGAAGAAGAAAAAGCAGTTACCTTTCCGTAACTGGTGTTCTTCGAGATGTGTAGGTCATGTCTATTCCACATCCCACCCTCCTTCCCCTCTGTCGGAGTTGTCTGGCAAGAAGGACCTGAGGGTGGGAAGAGCGCGCAGCTCCCCTTATACTGCGCCAGGCAGGCGCCACTCCAGAGGTTGCGGGGAGCGCTCCCCCCCTACGGGTACTGCTAGGGGAAAAACTTCCGGCACCGGTGCATGTGGTGAGCACGCACACCTACTGTGGAATAGACATGAGCAACACATGTCGAAGAACACCAGTTACGGAAAGGTAACTGCTTTTTCCAGGTGCCTAAAAAAAAAAAAAAGACATTTAGGGAAGAAGACTGCAAGGATGTATGCAGCTGTTTAGTACCACTAGAGATCCATATCTGTTCTTTAAAAGGGACATAGTCAACCTCAATTTTTTGAAAACTAATTTTCCGTTTTCCTGATATAAAAACCCTGTAACTAGTATGTCCTGAAATTAAAAAAAAAAAAGTCTTAAAGAATCTTTAAGAAGTTTTCCACTCTTCTACTTATAAGAAGTAGGGTCTGTTCTGCAAGTTAACTCACTATATGGGGAAACAATGAAAATTACTATGCACAAAGTGCTGTCAAATGCACAAAGTAAACAAACTTCTTCCCCTGTTACTCCACCACTAACTTCCTTCAGTTTTACTAATCTTAGGGGTTACTTGCAACAACAGTAAGTTAAAAAGTTTTCAACTAGTTATTTTTAGAGTTGACATCCTTTTAACTTTCATATGTCAAATGTTTTATGTTAATTCCTATAAAGGAGAGCAGGCTCCTCTGAAATATCCCTGCTGGTTACAGGAAGGTCCAGATATCTTTCAAGTTCTGTTACCTGAATTCCATGAACCATGAAATCCAAGTCTTCAGTCAGTGCAGTGGCTCTGTAGGCCTGATACCAGTACACTATTGTCAAATAAATATGTTCTAGGGACAGATAACAGGGGCACCGCAATTCTGGGAACAGAACCCTCAGTTACCATATTTGCATCCTCTTCAAAATAGCAGACATCAGAATTATTTTAGCATTATTTTTAAGTAAGGCTACATTTTAGTCACAGGTATTTTTAGTAAAAGTCATGGACAGGTCATGGGCAGTAAACAAAAATTCACGGCCTGTGACCTGTCCATGACTTTTACTACATACCCCGATTAAAACTTTGTGGGGACGGACTGCCCGGGGGCACCCTGGTGGCCTGAGACAGTCCCAGCAGTGGCTGGTGCGACTGGGGCTGAGGCTGCCTGAGCTGCCCCTGAGCCAGGCGCATGGGCCACTGCAGAAGTCACTGAGATCACGGAAAGTCACAGAATCCGGGACCTCTGTGACAAACTCGCAGCCTTATTATTAAGTAATGAAATCCAGGACAGCTGTAATAAGATTCCAATCTTAACTGCAAAAATATTTAAAATAGTTATGCTGTCACTTGAAAAATATACAGATAGTCCTGTGGCACCTTTAAGACTAACAGATGTATTGGAGCATAAGCTTTCGTGGGTGAATACCCATTTCGTCACATGCGTCTGTGACCCCACCCAAGACATTTATTAAAGTCTGAAGAAATGTATTTTTTTATCTTTCACATTGCAAGAGATCCATTGCCTGTAACAGATTTTATTTGGAAAGAAGTCACTCTTTCTGGGGTCTTTAGGATATTCATTTTACATTACTCCCACAGCCTGTTGCTGTGGGTGGACAGATCACATTTTCGTGACTGAAGAATTAGATTTCCAGTATCTCTCAGATACTGAAGATTTAGTTCAGTCAGGAAAATGTGACCTGACAGTGTCTTAGATCAGGGGTCAGCAACGTTTGGCACGCGGCTCGCCAGGGTAAGCACCCTGGCGGGCCGGGCCAGTTTTATTTACCTGCTGACGCGGCAGGTTCGGCCGATCGTGGCCCCCACTGGCCGTGGTTCGCCGTCCCGGGCCAACGGGGGCGGCGAGAAGCGGCGCGGGTGAGCGATGTGCTGGCCGTGGCTTCCCGCCGCCCCCATTGGCCCAGGACGGCGAACCGCGGCCAGTGGGGGCCACGATCGGCCGAACCTGCCGCATCAGCAGGTAAATAAAACTGGCCCGGCCCGCCAGGGTGCTTACCCTGGCGAGCCGCATGCCGAACATTGCCGACCCGTCTTAGATGCATGCATATAGCATAGTTCTTGGAATTCTTAGTACTTATGTGATCATTGTAATTGAATACATTATGTTTTACTGCTGGAGAATATGCAGAGAACCATCACATTGCCCAACTCTACCCATTTGGGCATCTGAGTGAAGCATAGGGATTATAGCTTTGAGGTATACCTCCTCCCACAATACTTCCTCAGCTTGGAGTTTTAATTGCCAAGTAGTTATGGCATCTTACTTTGTTTCTTTTAAGGAGTCTTTATTCTTCTGTTGACATCTACTCAATGGTTCCTATTACAACGGCCAATGTGGACAGGCATGTTCAGCCACTAACTTCTTTACTTCCAATATGCACATGATACCTCCTCAGTTCTGGGTATTACAAAAAAAAGGAAACAGACCCCAGGTTGCTACCAAAAAAAATTAAAAATTCACTCCAAGATACAAACTCCACAGAAATGAGTTTTATTGGACTTGACTAAAAGATCCAATGTTTAACCATCCATATTTATATTAACAGTGCAGTTGAAGATGTACACAAAGTAATGCAAGAAACAATTTCCTGCCTGCAGTAAAAGTTATGTTCAGGAAACAAGAGAATAAAAGGAACAAGAGTGCACAAAGCTTTAAGCTTTGATAAAAAATAAAAGCTTTTACAGCCAGATATTTTAAATACAATTTTAAACAGGTTTTCCTAGAGGAGTCGTTCTGTGCTTTTGAGTTCATCTAAAATTATAAAGAATTACAAACCATCAGAAAAGTTTCACAAGTACAAAGTTGTCCAGATTTATAAAAAAACGGAGAGAGAGAGAGAGAGAGAGAGATCCCCATTACAAAATATTGTCCTTTTAATCTTAACCACATTAATTCCATCCTTCTGTTTATTTCAACTCTCAATATGGTTGGCAGCTACAGATTTGGAATAAAATTATTAAGTGATATCAACCTGATTGGAACCCACTTCTTTTAAAAATCCATCTCTTTGTACTACAATTGTGTTTGCACAGTGGGTATCCCAGATGTTGCATTGATTTCTCCTTTTATTTATCTTCAATGTTTACTGGAATTTCCATTACTGAAATGTTCTGGGTAATTTAATCAATTTAATCTAGCAACTGCATTGACAATTTTTTGGGTTTTCTTAAAAACTTGTCCTTAATGAAATTCCAGGCACCACTGAAGCAAATGAAATACATATTACACATGCATATTTACAAGACATTCCACCAATATAATGGTACAGACACAGAATGCATAAATCCATGAGCCCCAATGAGCAATCATATCACTACAATATTCATTAAACTGTGACTGCCATTTTTACCCACACCATTTAGCATCTGTGGGAGATAGGACATTTGGACAAGCACTCGGTCACAGGATCCAGAACCAGTAAAGAGGGACGAGATAATTTAAAGATGCTTGCAGAAAGATGGGAAAAAAAATAGACATTTTGTTCAAACTTCTGATCCCCAGTATCTCTATACACACCAAGTTCAACCCCCTGATTGTGTTGCATCTACATCCTTGGAGGAATACTGAATCTCAAACATAATGCATTAAAGTCCATGCACCTACAAATGCTATTATGCATATTCCACAAGAGACTTCTTACCCACAGTACAAGATAAACAGCACAACATATTATTGATTAGTCCTTGTTAACTCCTACTCACCACTGTCTTCTCAGAATAAGTCATTTTCTTCGATAATGAGAATTTCTCATATTTATAAATTAATAATGTACCAAACAGCAAATATTAATATTGTTGTCAGATGTATGCTCCTTAGTTCTTTATTGAGCAGCCAGATCAATAACAAAAAATACAGCCCACTGAAATTCAGTCCTTCATTTTGACTGAGTAGTAACATTCAAACAGCAGGACTAAACGATTTTCTAAAGCTCTTATGTCAGTACCACAAGTCGTGGACTGGCATTAATTTGGTGTAATAGCAAGAGCCATTTAACACTGAGCACCATCATTAATTTACAATTATACAAACATTTTGGAGAAATTGTAAATGAACTGGTCTCTCAGAAGGTAGAGTTTCATTCTAGTAGCTTTTGGAACTATTTGGCAGAGGACAGCAGGCACCAAATACTGGTCAAAAGATATGGATCTATCTATCTTTCTAGATAGATTTTACATATTTACTCCGCTGGCTAAAGTAAACATCTGCATTTTGATATGACAAGATAATGATATAGGCTTTCTGTGCCTATGGATTCCCAGAGGAAATGGAGGGAAATTAAATGAATAGCTGTGTCCTGACACTCCACTGTGCTTTAAGACTGAAGTCCAATGCAGAGGTCTGGTACAAATCCTTTTTTGTATAGGTAGGTCTTTCAGCAAAGACCTACTGCACCAGATTACAGAATAGTTTCTGCATCATAATTTGTCAGAATAAATTAATGGTCTGTTACAGAAGTTTCTCTCATTCTTGACTGAAGTTATAAGAGTAAGAAACGAAATTAAAACAAAGTCAAATCATAGGGATAATCATAGAATACCTGAGTATTCCATGCAGAATAAAACAGACCAGAAATAAATCCTGTAGAAATAATTCTTCTGATTCTACCTTAAAGAAAAAGCTATGAGCTGCTTGGGCTATAAAGCTCTACCTTGTATTTAAAGGCACCAAGGTTTTCAGAGAGATGCGTATCCTAAACAAAGATGCACTACTCTGATCTAGCTTGCTTTAATATGGTATAAACTTCATTCAGTGAATGAAAGTCTGACCTCTGCTCAAATGTAGTGACACCAATTGATAGAGGAGGAAACAAAGATTGTTTTGAAACTTTTGCAATCTCTTTGGGAAAGAAGACAGAACTGAACATTAGAATACAAGAGACTTCTCAAATATGATAGCATTATTTCAGTTGTAGTAGGTAAAAGAAAGAATGTGGAGGAGCCAACTCCGCCACCACAAGTGATAGTGAAGTACAAGTCAGATTTGGCACTTGTTTTACAGATATTCATGTGGTTTGCATATAAGCAGCTGATTGGCCAATCAATGTCAGGGGTTTATGGATGAAATGATCATCTGAACAGCTACTTTATTTCTAATCCATGGAAACGTTTTGCTGCCATGAGTAAGGCTACTGAAAGTGAAGTGGTCCATTAAAACAGACACTAGGTTTTCATTGTCAGAAGTCGATTAAACAGCTCATTAGCAGAAACAGGCTAAACCAGAATGCCAGTGATCAGATGACACACGAGGCAAGAATCAGGAGCAAATCTGTAAATACAGACATCTGCCTAGTAGGTTTAAACATCTACATTTTCTCTTTAACATCCTGACCTGCTGAAGACAGTCAAGCAGCTTGAAGAGCAAGTTTTCTTAATCAGTCTCGAAGTATTGACCCTAACAGTTCTTTAACTAGCAAGTCTCTTGAGAATGTCATGGGGAGAGACCACAACTTTTAGAAACCTGGGCAGACTCTCATTTTAATCCCTTTTCTGTAACAGGTGGAACAAGGTACTTCACAAGGTACAGCTGAAAAGGTGGAAAAAGCAGCAGCGTCACAGGTCACAATCAGAACCTTTTATATACAGTTCAGAGCAATTTAAAAAAATAGAGAAGTCCAAAATACCTCCAGAGAAAGTTCTAGTTTCCTGAAATGTCATGTACAAAAGTAGGCCACTCTGAGTTGGCTTAAAAGAAGTCCATAGCGGTTGGTCTCTTCTTAGCTGGTGTTACAAATGATTTCTTCATCTGGGGCTCTGCTGTGGGTGTACCAGGTGACTTCAGCACCCCATGGGGAGGCTTTTGTTCGGGGTTGAAAGCCACCCGGGAGGCTCCTTCTGGGCTCACTAAGATACTTTTGTCTGTCTTTTTAAATTCTGTCAAATAAAAATTAAAGGACAAAGTTATTAGAGATCCAGACACAGAGATTTAGGCAGTTCCACAGTTCCCTGATTGCTCTGGCACCCAAATGGGTACCAAGGAAATCTGCCATTAATGCACGAGATCCAGGCTGTTAGCAAAAATCAAAAACCTAAGATTTGCGGGGATGGGGTATGGAAGAGGTCAGCCTGAATCTCCAGCTCCTGATGGTGCCTTATCACTCTCTCTTTAGGTTGTGCTACCACCTCCAGCTGTAACCCATGGACTGACTGGTGGTACCCAGAGAGAACTGGCTGGCCATGTGGTGCAGCTCTCCTTGTTACCAGATCCTCTATTGTGTTAAAAGCCAGCTAAATACTTTCCTCCTATTCCTGCAGTTGCCAGTTATTCCACGATTGTAAGTGGGAGGCAAGGTGCCCACAAAACAATCTCTCTATAAAGATGCAATTGAGACTGAGAGCCCCTGATCTAGGTTTCTTAACAAACTTTACATCTTCTTATTGAAAGGAAGGAAGGGAACAAACACTATTCATACTGTTTAAATCCCATGGTCCTAGCGGTTGATGACCATTGCTGGCAGTAGGGTTTAAGATGGTTTATGAGCACACACACTTACTGTGGTAAAATATACAGAGTCTGCTACTCCAGTGCTGAAATAATAAGATGTGGTCTACATCTTAGAGAGGGATGAAAAGGTAAGAAAATGGATACTTTGCCTTATTACATTAGAAATCAATTTCAATTTTATACACATCAATATGTCCCCAAGAAAAGCATGAACATGTAAGAGTTCGTGTGTGGGGATACTTATTTGTTAATATCATGGTCAGTAGAGGCAGCCAAAGTAAAACTGGAATTTTTCCATAATAATGGCGATTCCCCTGCCTTGGAGCATGGACCGTCAGCGTTTCACAGATGTTTCTATTGGGAGGCAGAACGAAGCAATGGGGAATTTGAAGACAAGGAGCTTCACAGAATCACAGAAATGTCAGACTGGACAGAACTTCAATAGGTCATCTAGTCCAATCCTTCCGCAGTGCAGGGGATTAAGTATTACCTAGACCATCCCTGACAGGTGTTCGTCATTGGAGGTTTTTAAGAACAGGTTTGACAGAGATTTCACAACCTACCTAGGTAATTTGTTCCAGTGCTTAACTATTAGGAAATTGTTCCTAATGTTTAACCTAAATTTCCCCTGCTGCAATGTAGGCCCATTACGTCTTGTCCTGACCTCAGTGGAACAGGAGAACAATTTATCACCCTTCTCTTTAAAACAGCCTTTTATGAACTTGAACACTGTTATCATATCCCCATCAGTCTTCTCTACTCCAAACTAAACAAACACAATTTTTTCAATCTTTCCTCATAGCTCATGTTTTCTAGAACCTTTAATCATTTTTGTTGCTCTTCTCTGGACTTTCTCCAATTTGTCCACATCTTTCCTGAAGAGTGGAGTCCAAAACTGGACACAGTACTCCAGTTGAGGTCTTCTCAGTGCTGAGTAGAGTGGAAGAATTACTTGTCATATCTTGCTTACAACACTCCTGCTAATATATCCCAGAATGATCTTTGATTTTTCTGCAACAGTGTTACAGTGACAACTCATATTTAGTTTGTGATCCCCCAGATCCCTTTCTGCAGTACTCCCTCCTAAGCAATTTCCCATTTTGTATTTGTGCAATTGATTACTCCTCCCTAAGTGGAGTACTTTGCATTTGATCCTTATTGAATTTCATCCCTTTTCTCCAGTTTATCAATTTGAATTCTAACCCTGCCCTCCAAAGCACTTGCAACTGCTCCCAGCTTGGTATCGTCTGCAAACTTTATAAGTGTGCTCTCTATACTATTATCCAAATAATTTATAAGGATATTGAATAGAACCGGACACAGGACAGATCCATGCGGGACCCTACTTGATATGCCCGTCCAGCTTGACTGTGAACCATTGATAACTAATTTTTAAGAATGGTTTTCCAACCAGTTGTCCACCCACCTTATAGTAGGTTCGTGTAGGATATATTTCCTTAATTTAGGAGAACATTAAACTCACCTGCAGTCATGTTCTTATTCAATCCAAAGGTGACTTTTTTGGAGCTGGAACATTGCAGCTTGTTTAACTACAGAATAAAATGAAGATGGCAAATAAAGATTGATTTGAGGCAACATTACGTCTGTTTCCCTGCTGGAACTCTGAGGAGTCCCAGTTTCTTCCCTTGTTGTAGATACCCTCCCCACCTTAAAGGCCTAGGCATAGCAGCCTTTGCTTAGCAGCCACCATCGTAATGGACAAGAAGGAATAATATTTCTTAAAGTTGACTAGATCGCTCGCCAACAATCGAGAAGATTGTCTTTCCTCCCAGATGTTAAGTACGCTGGCCTCACAGCACTCTTAGCCCACCGAGCTACGAGGGTGTTACAAAGCATAATTTTAATAGGGCTTAGAAATATTGAGAGAAAGTTTAAGAGGCTTATATGGAAACAAGTTGGCGGTTTCAGAAGACCTCTTCTGTTACAAGCTTCCATGAAAAGAAAGAACTGCAAAAAATGTAGAGCCCATCTGTAAGAGCAATAATTATTTGTTCTTTTATTATTCTCAAAATAATGTAAACCCTCAAAACTACACTTTAGACAAGAGGGATTTCTTTTAAACAATGAAAGATGTCACCATCCCAATTTGTCAGCCTTAGGAAATATGCCTGAATCAGCTTACACTACTCAAGTGGTTTGTTTGGTTATTTTATTTTTTTAAATTATTTTAAAACTGCCTATCTTGGGCAGATTAGGTGTCGAGAAGATTAGTGCAGTTTATTGGGGGAGAAGGAGGCAGGGGAGACTAAAGTGGTGGCAGAGTTTGGTTAGACGTAGACAGAGGCTTCACTTTCCACCTTACCCCCTGAAGAGGAAGACAGCCACCAGCAAGAGCAACCCAGATAGACGACGTTGCAACTGTGGGGATGATCATTCTAATCAACTCAGATGGCAGATAATCCAGCCACATACAAGCAACAAGTTACATAATATTACTTTTGAAGAGTTTAAACTGCTCACATTGACAGCTTTGCTTTTGTGTGTGGGGGGGAGGGGAGAGGAAATATATGTATATAGATTGAATTATTGAATGGACAATTAAAAACCCCATGGCAATCACAACTGTATCTGCTGAGGAACTCCAGGCCCGTTTTCATTGAGGGTAGGGTTCCCAAATTTTTATCAAGTATGAACCGTGCTGAGAATTTGTCAGGAGCCTCAGGGCCACATCTAGTTTGCACAGGATGGAGCAGACAACAGCTGCCCTTCCACAGTCATAGATGCTGCCTATGGAGACTATAGGTCCCAGCAAAACTAGATTGAGACACTGGTGTGATCCAGATGGAGTATCACAGGCTGAGACCCACACCTGGGCAAGCTGCCCTCTGTTTTCAGATGCGGGTGGCCATGAGCCACGTCGTGGAGTTCCGTGAGCCATACTTAAGGCAACCCCCCAATTTTGGCAGACCAAATCAGGGTCACTTTACCTGCATGGAGGCTCTGGTTGAAGAGAGGCTGCCTTTGGCTTTCCTGAAGAACACCGGCTTTGGTAAAGTTGTTTTTTCAAATTTCACAAAGTCATTCCCTGTCTTTGCCTTCTTTTTCTTTAATGGAGTGAGAGTGCCACCAACCTCCTATGAGGGGAAAAATAAAACAAAAGTTTACTCAGCGTGAGAAAGAGCAACAGCTAACTGAGAAATAGAGGGTGCTAGGGTTAGTGCTAGCCATTTGCCAGTGGTGGCCATAGTTAAACAATGGTCACTCGTCATGAATGAATGCTAGTTTGTGGTCACTTGTTAGTCCCCTGGTTAACATTTGCCGCCATTACAAAAATGCCTCATAAGTTTGCATGATTGGAAGTCTCTGTTCAAGAAAGGTCAGCGCTGGAATAGCAAGACCGTTGAATGGGAAGAGGAGGTGCATTGATGGAGTTCTGGAAGGTGAAGGGAACTTGTAAGTTCCCCGTCAGGGTCCAGATAATGGCATCATTTTCAGGAGCACAAGGTTTCCCTACTCCCTTCTATGTCCATCTGGGAGCTCTGAAGCTTTCCCCTTTCCCTCTGCCCCACTAGGGTCAAGGATTACATGGGATTGCTTTTGGGTCCGTTTAACTCTACTCCTTTAGCTGGATGGACAGAGATGTGGACAGGATGCTACTGAGAAATACAAAGCATGCTTTCCTCTCTAGGGACTGAATATGCGAACAATACATTTTAGCCTGGGGACCAAGAAAGCTACCAGGAACGAAACCAAAGTCTCTTGCAGAGCACTGGCCACTGAGTGGCTGCCCTCTCCTCATAGACAAACTGAGTAATGTTAGTTTAGATTATATTAAAAATATACAAATAAATAAAAGGAGGGGGAGATCAGAGGGGTCCCTTTTCAACACAATCTGAATCTCATGGCCACTGGGACTAGAACTAATAAAATTATGCTCCACTTTAAACAATGCAGAAGTCTTAGCTTCCCAATTTTAGCAGGCAAACTGTGAAGCAATTCTGAACATTCCTGGTTTTGCCCTTTCCTGTTCTTTTATGATGTATAGAGTTAGCTTCTTCCGATTCTCAAAATTTTTCATGCTTGGGAAACCAAGACTCAAAACATCTCCAACTCCTCTCTGCTGGAAGCAGGGCAATTTGCAATTCAGGATACAGCTTTGCGGGACATCATTTTTGAGTTCTAACCTCCTCCATCAAAGACAGAGAAGTGAGAACTTGATATTACACAATTTAAAACAAGATTTAAAAAAAGGGGAATCCGTCTTTGTACATCATAAAGGAGTGAAGCAGTATTTAGTTCTGCACCAGAGATAGGTTTAAAGATCCAATATTTTGCAAACTCTCCAATGGCAGAAATGTGAGATTTGCAATTTGGAAATGCCAATTTCCAATACTATCACGAAGCACTCACTCTCTGAACACATAGCCCTTTAAAAAAAATGATCACAGTACTACGTATAAAAAGCTCTGGAAACTTTCTAACAGTATCATATGTATGAGTTATTAGTCCTCCGAGGACTATACCGTTAGTCCTCATCTATACACAAATTTGCACAGGTTTAACTAAAGATGTGTATTAAAACGTGTTTAAATTGGTGTGTAACCAAGGCATACACAGTACTTAAGTAGCCTGGTTTTTAAGGCAGAGGAACAAAGAACGTGCATAAATGTTTGCAGAATAGTTTCCTTTGAACCATAGCAAAGACAAAATGAATGGTGTGAGGTGCAAAACTTGGACTAAAATGTTTGAAATACATCAGTAAACAAAATGAAAATATATAACTTGTAAATATTCAATAATTTTCATTAAGGAAAAAACTCTGAATATTTCAAGGAAAAACTGCCAGGATTCCTGCAGTGTTGTCTAAGTCATAACCTGCGAAGTATTTTTGGACCCTAAATGCTTTCTAAATTCAGGCTGCCTCCACTTACCCACAAGGGAGGGTGTAGGGGACAAAAACCAAAATGACCATAAATTATTGCAAGGAACAACAATTGCTGCATCAGAGATGGCCTCCTGGCCAAGAACAAGTTGAGCACAGCATTGGATGCAATGCCCTCCTTCCAAGAATTTGGCCCATTCACACAAGTAGTCATGGAAGCACTACGAGCAATGAAAGTCCCCATCTTAGATTCAGATCCATGACATTCCTGGGTGGTGAAATATACACATGGGACCCTCCCACTCCCTTAATTCCCAATTGATATTGTTATCCCTTGACAAGGGGAATTTAACGCATGTAAAAAAACATCCCATAAACCACTCAGCTCATACTGAATTCAAACAAGCCTCACAGGCAAAAGACAATTAGAGCCCTCTGCTTACACTCTTTTTGCTTTTCTTGCATGCAGCCTCAAGAACTCCCTTCACTTCAACAGAGTTTATCACCTCCTTGATCTTCCTCTTCTTTTTCAGGGATGGTGGTTTCTGGTTTGAGACCCTGAGCCCATCTAAACTGCCCAACTTAGGTTTTTTCTTCAATTTGACTTTTTGGGGCAGTGTGGATTCAGAGTCCCCTTCTCCTGTAAGGCTATTCTGCAAGCTTTCCTGTTCTGACTGCAGAGCAGCCTGTTCAGATAAGCCATTGAGTAAGACAGTCCTCATTTTCTGTTTCTTTTTCACCATCTTGGTAGTAGTTACAGTGGCACAGTCACTGCCATCCCACAGGGCATTGGCATTAGCTGGTCCATTTTGAGATACAGGTTTTACATGAACTTTCTGCAGTTTTGTGTTCTTTTTCTTGAGTTGTCTCCTTTTAGTCTGCATTACGTCAGTCCGAGCATCCTGTGCACAGTTGTCACCATCTCCTTCGCTGCCAGTTACGCCAATTCCAGTCTCAGTTGCCTCTTTGTCTAGAGATTTGTTTTTTCTTTTTCTTTTACTAGTTTCTGGTGCTCTGCCCTTGTTGGGTTCTTTGGGTCCTACTGCATCAGGCACCCCCTCCTCACTTCTCCCATCAGCTGTGCTGGAGTCTGCAATTTGACAGTCCCTCTTCTTCCGCCTCTTCCTCTTCTTCTGGAGTCCTGATGCATCATCTTCCTCTGTACTTGATGCCTCTTTTCCATCCTTCTCTGCAAGGAGGCAAAATCAGAAAGCAGCAACATTTAACCCAAATATAAAATGAAAAGACAACTGCAATAGAGGAGTTGCTTTCCTTTCATCCCTAAATCTTTACTACACGTACGGCCACAGAGTCTATACCATTTTTTCCAGGCCTATTAATGCTTTTCTTGCCTTTTTTCATGTTACTGCTGGGTTGCCAGCAGTTGCCCATGAGTGGTTCTAATGTAGTAATATCTCCACCCCGTCAAGGTGCTCTCTCTTGGAGGCCTTCCTGATGGTAAACCCATTAAAAGGCAGCTCATGTGTCAGCTGACTCTGGTAGATTTTCTTGAAGAACATTAAGCTTGTAGCAATGTAAATGCAAACCCTGATGGTAGAAACAGTTGTAAAGCCTCCTAGATAGCTTATTTCCATTCCTCTCTTCCAGACATTCCCCCTACTTGCTTATGTTCTAATGGCATTCCTCTTTCAAGGGGACAGAGATGTTCTTGCTTTCACAGTAAATACCAATAGTACTGCTTGACTGGGTAAAGGCAAAGCACAGCTTCTTCCCAATCTGCCGCATATTGGGTGAAATCCTAGCTCCACTGACGTCAATGGCAAAATTCAATGAGGTCAAGATTTCAACCTTTACCCTTCATTGCAATGAGACTCAGAAATGGTGAATCCCAAGCAACTGATCACTCACTTAAAACAATCTCAGCCTGTTATGTTGCCAGGCCACACTAGGTATGTCTGTTCTGCAGCTGGGAGCAAGCCTCCCAGCTTGGGTAGACAAACTTGTACTAGCAGGGTTTGAGCTAGCATGCTAAAAAGAGAAGTGTGAGCACTGCAGCTCAGTCTCTCAAGCCCACCGGACCCCCTAGGCTTGAGAACCAGAGTCTTAGTGAACCACACATCTATTTCTAGCATGAGCCCTGCTAGCCTGAGTCCATCTACGCAGACTAGGAGACTCACTCACCGCTGCAGTGTAGACGTACCTACGGACTGGCGAGAGTGGTCTCACTTCCCTAGCTTTGCCTCCTACCTTTCTCTTTTTCCAGCTTGGCTTTCTCCATGGATTTGACAACTTTTTTCTTTCGCCTGCCCCTGCTGAATGTATCGTCATCTTCATCTGTAGAAATATCTTCAGGGAAATCATCTTGTGGGAAGATTCCTGTTGAGCAAAAAGTCTGATGAGATGTCTGAAAATACCCCCTTCCCCCCCCCCCCCCCCCAAGTAGTTTCTGTGTTCACATACAGCACAAGGGGCACAACCACTGATTCCCCACTCCACTTGTCTATCAGTTCGTTTAAAGCACTGCAAAGAAATGTGCACAGAAGTGTGCGGTTTCTTCATTATTCTGAATCAAACTGATCATGTTTCTCACTTAAGAAGCAAAGCATTTGAATAAAAAGGCAAGACCTCAGCTTATAAAATTACAATGCTGCCCCAAGTTGTGAAGCATTAGATATGGGGACCTGACCTCCTTTGTGAATCTGAGCAAGTTATACCTCCTAACGAGAAAACTACATCACAGCAATAACCTCTGAAACTAATATCCTTCAAACATAAGTAAAAACAGCACACGAAGACAACATTCACTGCAAATCTACACTGAGAACAGGATGAATCATTTAGCAGAATAAAAGTGCTTCTTTTTTGATGCTCAATTCTCACCTTCTGCTAGGTCCTGGAACCTGAAAAAGTTAAAAAAAAAAAAAAAAGTCTTACTGTTACAATATTTGACTGAAATGTCACCACGTTATTGCATTTATGATGCACACGTCCCACTTTTGAGGAAAGCATAATACATCGGAGGGCTACAAAAGGCTAGCTCGCCAAGAGAACTGCCTCAGAACTCCAGCAACTCAAAGCCAAACTACTGAAGAAGTCTTGGCAAGAGTGCGATTTAACACTGCCGCTCCCCTCCCCCGCAGTTTGAGCACAGTGCTGTTCAAATACTGCATAATTTAAGCGAGGGTGGAGTAATCTGCGAAGTGAAGGCGTGGAAGCCTGATCACTTGAAATACTTAGAACTATACAAGACAAAGCGCTTGACAATGCAACGCAGGGAACAATCCTAAACTGGTACGAAGTACAGACAAGACAATTCAAGTCCCTTCCAACTCTAGTGTCTAGGAATCTGTGAAAAACACAAAATCAAAACCAAAATCGGTCTCAGACCCATACATATATCCATGTCTGACAGAGATTTTGTACTCATATTACCACATACTGTAAGCAAGGTCTTCTTTCTAAGATATCTGGGCCAAGTAGGAATGTACTGGACAGTAAATTCACTGCAGAAACACTTTCATTAAAAGGATGGCAATCTCTTGATGTAGACACTAGCAGTAGAGGGGGTTGGGGAAACAGAATGTCAAGTCTATTTAGACAAATCATCATACAGAGCTTTGTTTCAAGAGAACTCACTTTTTGACCAATTTGTACAGACGTTTTCTGTTAAAGGCAGGTGTATTTTTTCTGCTGGCCAATTCAAAGAGTCTGTCAGCAACAGCTTTGTAGTTAAACTGCCAAAAGAAAGCAAGCACAATACAGTATCTTTGTTAGGCTATCATACTGAACCGCCAAGTATAGCTGTTGTTATAAATACTTCAAGCAGCATATGCTTTTTACTACTTCCAATTCCTTCCACTACACTTGATCTCTGCCAAGATTCAACCCCCGAATGCACATGCTAGCTTTATGAATGGGTTTTGTCTGACTACATAACAATGGGAGAAACCAGGTAGGTGAGGTAATATCTTATTGGACCCACTTCTGTTGGTCGAAGAGACAACCTAAGAGCTCTGTGTAGCTTGAACACTTGTGTCTTCCACCAAGAGAAGTTGGTCCAATAAAAGATACTACCTTATCCACCTGGTCTCTCTCATACCCTGGGATAAACATGGCTACAAAAACACTACATTACAATGAAGCATTCAAATAATATTTTTTCAGAACACTTCTAACCTGGACTCTCATTCAGAAGGAAAAAGCAAACAAATAAATGTGCAACATTCTAGTCCCTGCTTAAGAGCCATAGCCCAACACAGGAACATGAGGCATCTCTGTTGTAGCATAATCCTGGATCCCAGCAGTTTGTTCCAACAAGTTCATAAGATCTGTCACGCGTTTTAGTGCCCAGCCCCATCTCCTGTGTACCCTCCCACCCTATCACTTGTGCTGTCAACATCAATAAGGGATATGCTGACTCCTGGGACAGACAGAACACAATATGCTTTTAGCAACTTTTTTGGTACCTCTTGAGCAGGGCCGGCTCTAACTTTTTTGCCGCCCCAAGCAAAAAAGCCATAACACCTCCCCCCCGCCCCCCAAGCGCTGCACTGCCCCGCCGAAACACCCCCCTCCCCGAGCGCCGCGCCGCCGAAACACTCCCCCCGAGCGCCGCCGAAACACAAAAAAAACCTTGAGCGCCGCTCCGCCGAACCAAAAAAAAAACAAAAACAAAAAACCCCGGGCGCCCCCCTGCGATTGGCCGCCCCTTACAAGGTGTTGCCCCAAGCACGTGCTTGGTCGGCTGGTGCCTGGAGCCGGCCCTGCTCTTGAGGTGAAAGGGGGAAAAAAGGGGGCAGGGGAGAGAGAAGAAAAAGAATTTGGCACATGTACGTCTCTTTTGTCATTTGTTTTGTAACCTACTCACAAGAAATATGTTATTAATGTGACACTCAGCTGAAGACATTTAGGGTATGTCTACACTGTAATTAAAAACCCATGGCTGGCCCGTGCCAGCTCACAGGGGCTCGTGGGGCTGTTTAATTGTGGTGGGGATGTTCCAGCGTGGGCTGTACCCTGAGCTCTGGGACCCTCCCGCCTTGCAGGTCCTATGGCCCAGGCTTCAGCCCAAGCCCAGAAGTCTACACTGCAATTAAACAGCCCTGCAGCCTGACTCAGCTGGTCTGGGCCAGCCACAAGATTTTACTTGCAGTGTAGACATACCCTAAGAGATGTGTACCTTATTATTCGACTGGTGATGTCTCCACTATCCACTAAGTGACAAATAAAAAAGGCCTAGGATTATTCATGGGGATATCATGTTAACATGAAGGAAGCAAGGCACAAACCTGGAGAACAGGACCAATGTTTTCATCAGCATTTTCAGAAAGGTCCTCTTGCACTTCAATGCCCAGTGCAGATTTTTTTGATAAACGTTTGTCTGTTATTACACAAAAAAGATTTTAAAGATCAGTCGGAAAGAATGGGGGAAAAGCGCTGTCCAGTACAGTAGAATAAGAGGAGTACTTGAGCCATGAAACTCTCCCCCCAGGCAGGGAGATGGCATGCAGGTATCATTTACCATATAAGCATAGGGCTGAGTCAGGAGACCTTGATATTTTTCCTTCCTCTAGCACAGACATTCTGTGTTACCTTCGGAAACTAATGCAGATGCTCTACACCTCAGTTACCTGCTCTTTATATTGGGAATGATACATACCCATTTATATCCAAGCATTTTAGTTCTAAGGATGAAAAAGCAATTCAGAACAGCAGTATTGTTTCTGGGTCTTTGAAATGACCATCCCCATAGTAGAAGAAATAGCTTGGAGCAATTCCCTCCTAGAGCATTGCCACAAAATACTAGTTTTTGGACAGTCCTGGGTACTCTACGGCTGTTGCTGTAAGTAGACTGAAATGTGGAACTGTATGGCCTGGTATATAAAGGGAGCACTAAGATGTTTGTAATTGACTAGCATATGGTTACTTTGTCTACTAGATCACCCGAAGAGAACAGAAGCAAGATTTGCTGTTCCTGTATCACCTGCGTGCCCTAAGTTGGCTGAGAGTAGGAATGATATTTTTAAGAGGTGGGATACATATTTGGATCTTGTCAATAGTTACCGTATTTCTTTAAAGAGTGGGCTAAATTTTCATCACTTCTTCCTCACCTTTTGTCACTAGTGGCTCCTTGTTTTCAGCTTCATCTCCCTCGGACAGCTCAACATCGCCATCGCAGCTTGTTTTCAATTCTTTCATTAGATCTTCAATGGCAAAAGGGGACTGATCCACAATGGCTTCAAAGATACCCCGGGCTACTGCCTGCATCAGGTGACGACTGTATTATATAAAAAAGGATGAGAGTGGGAGGGAACACACGCAGAGTGTTAAAAGCCCCTTTTCCTTCCCATTTACATTTAAAACACTTTGAAGACGGTGAGAGAGAGAGAGAGAGAGATGCATCTAACTTTGGGGAAAAAAGTCACCAATTACTTAAACAAGTTGCTTAACTCCAAACAGATTTTCCAGTTTCGTATTTGGTTCTTCCAATGTTATAGCTTGGAGAATTTGCTTGGTTTATTAATTAATATTTTATATTCCAATAGTACCAGATCAGAGTCAGGGCTCTGTTGTGTTAGGTACTCTATAAACACAGGTATAGGTGGTTCCTATATTTACACACCCACTTCACTTATGGTTTTCAGGAACATAAAGGTGAGTTAAGCTAGCCACAAAGGCCTGCCCAGGCAGTTGTTTCTCTATGACCTGAACTTTATTATGTTCTTTGCTTTGCTTCAGTCCATTTGTTTATTAACTTTTGAAATGGCATTTCAAGAACTTCCTAGATCTTAGACTAAATAAATAAATAAAATGGAAAATCCAATATTCATCCATCAAACTTACTCTTTAGATTTGGCAGCAATTTTGCAGAATGGTTCAATAAACTTGAGATTCTGGTCTGCTGTGAGCTATGAGATTAGGAGATAGAAAGACTTAGTATAGTAGAGCAGGCAGGTCGAGTAACTCATTGTAGATTGTGAGGTAGGAGATCTTTCTAAGAGGCTACACGCCAGCACTTTTCATTGTTTTTCCCCCACTAAAATTGACCCGAGTAACACTTCAGCACCACCACCGAGATATTTGATAGACGCACTATAGAAATAGAGTGCTTTGTATACATCGATTTATTAAACTGCACAATATGCACTTGATCCTCAATTCACAGATGGCGAAATGAGACAGAGGAAAAAGTTAAGTGAGTCAGCCGAAGGTCACAAAGGAAGTCTGCAGCACACTAAACCCTGGGTGTCTTCTGACTTGCAGACCTTAACCTAAAGACCATCAAACAAAATAGTAATGAACAATAAGATCTGATCCCTTTGCTAAGCTCAACATAGGAATATAGGCTGAGACTTTCAAAGCAGTCTAGGGGATTTACACACATCTTTCATTACAATTAATCTAAATCCCTTAGGGTACGTTTATACTTACCTCCGGGTCTGGCGGTAAGCAATCGATCTTCTGGGATCGATTTATGGCGTCTTGTCTAGACGCGATAAATTGATCCCGGATCGATCCCGGAAGTGCTCGCCGTCGACGCCGGTACTCCTGCTCCGCGAGAGGAGTACGCGGAGTCGACGGGGGAGCCTGCCTGCCGCGTGTGGACCCGCGGTAAGTTCGAACTAAGATAGTTCGACTTTAGCTACGTGAATAACGTAGCTGAAGTTGTGTATCTTAGTTCGAAGTGGGGGGTTAGTGTGGACCAGCCCTTAGACTGTTTTGAAAGTCTCAGTTATAGGCCATATGAACCGTATGCAATTCTGGGGCTGGAGGAACTGTTGCTGAATTAGAGCCCTGATTGTAGACACTGTCCCCTGCTACAGAAGCTCCCCCCGCCCCACACTTCCTACACCTGCCAACAGAATTGCCTGCTGGGCCACCCATTGCATTCTGCTGTCTCTTCTTTAGCGAGCACTGCTACAAAACTGCTAATAAGCACATCTTGTCTGTTAAAGAGAAAATAGTTACCAGGAGGGCATCTGCCAGCAGCACCACATATGGACTAGCAAAGCGAAGGCTACGAATTAGTATATTGGGGCTGCAGGGACTCCTCCCTAGCAGGCTAAGAAGAACGACATTATGGGGAGGGATTTCAAGTAGTAATGAAATGGTCAGCAGAATTCAGATTCCTGCAGCAGAATTCCACAGCAGGTGCTGTAGAATCAGACTTTAGACTGCTGCAAAATTCTGCTGCTTTGCAATAGCCAGTAAGACTTAAGTAAGAGAGAGGAAGGTCTATACTGAAAGAGATAACAGGCAAACTAAATTAAAGATATTGCTGGTACCTGGCAAATTGTGTAATTTGTTCTTTATGGGGCAGTCTATCAAAATACACATGTCTGAATCCAGTAGTGCCCAAGTCATTGAAGACAGTTTTAAAATTATATTTCTGAATCTCTACAACATGTGGTTAAACAGTCAGGTCAAGTATGGGCTCAAAGTGAATTTTTATAAAAGAAAAGAGTGATGAGAATTTTAAAAATCCCAACAGAAACAACAATTGGGTTTTCTTTTTCCCCTCCCAAAGAAAAAAAAGGAGGGAATCAAAATCAAAAAGATTCCCTCATTATATTTACAATCTAAAATTGGACCAATTGTAGCAGAGTGTGAGAATTGGAAAGTGACCAATCTACGTTCCTTGTCCAAGCTCAGAGAAATGCAAAACTTAGCAGCATAAATAGTGATAAGGAAACAGGATTTTCAGAAATGTCTTCAGTGTTAATGAGTTTTTATTTAAAAATATAAATATAAATAAACGAGGATTTAAAAACACTGATAAGAGATGGTTGTATAATACAGCAATAATAATCACAAAGAGAATTACGTGTTTTCTACCTCCTTGGCTCCAGCTTTAGCCAGTTCTTCCAGATAGATGTCAATAAAATGGAATTTTATCCCATTGGGAGCATTACTTTCTGGGTGTATGACTTCCTTCATTAGCAGATGCAGAAATGGCTCAATCAGACTGGGGAAGGAAAAAAAAAAAAGGCAAGCAGGATACATAAATTTAAAAGTCTGGGTTTAGTTTGCTTTTTTTTAAACCAACTACTAAAAGGTGGCTTTTTGACACTTGTCAGAAATAAAGAAAATATTCAGAGAAGTCCAGTCATAATTTTTACTGCTTAAAAAAATTGTTATTGTCAGAGTTTCCTGAGGTCAGAATATTGTTTGCCGGCAGTAAGGAAATCCACTCAACACAAGTGATTATAGTGGAGTGGCAACTCTATTATAGTTAAGGTTTAGTCTCTTTTATCGTTTAAAAGACTATTCTAAGTGCTTGAGAATCCATATTCTGACTCAGAATGCCTTGAAATTTACTGTGTCTCATGGTGGTAAGGGGGTCCAGATTTGGGGTCATTTGAGCCAGGGGTTCCCATGATACAACTCCCCCTAAAACACCCGCAGCATTTTACAAAATAATCTAGCTCTTCTAATTTTGTGTGCACACCTGGAGCTCAGGCTATGGCTCTAGTCCTCTCCAAAAACTGATCTCAGCTGCTCAGAATTGATCTTACCTAGTGTCTGGCTCCCATTGCCTCTTTGGGAGTGTTATACTGAAGTTATTTAGGATTAGTTTAGGAACTTGGGGTTGGATCGTCAGTAGCTCGAGGCAAAGAGAAATACACACGCCCTGCAAAACTAGGGCCCCTTAAAAGCAAAAGGGTTTCCAGTCAGCCTGCTGTCAGGATAATTGAGTGGCTCCAGGAGATATGCTGCGATCACTGAATCTCAACAACACCCAGGCACTGGGTGTTCGAGCCTTTTCCTTGGCAGCTATCAAAGTATGTATGTTGTCCTTGCTCTAAGCCTAGGCTTTTCTTGGAAGTTTCTTCCCCTCTGAAACCAACATTTCTGGTTTAAGAGAGAGATTTTGAAATCCACATACAGATGGATTTTATTATATAAGTACTGTGGCAAGATGGCTGATGTTAGCATGGTGGGTCCTGCGCTTTTCTTGGCGGGGTGGGGGGGAGGGGCGCTAAGATGCTACCCCTTGCCCCTGCTCTTGGGCGCCGAGGTCCCAGCTAGTGGCCCGGGAAGGTGGTAGAAGAGGGAAGCAGGGGAGGGGTCTGGGTTTGCTCCTCACTCTGAGCCCCAGACCCTCTCAACCCCTGTGGGTTCTTACCCTCTTCCCCCTTGGGTGGGGTACCTTCAGTCCTTAGATGCTGGAGAAGGAAGTCTCTTTCCCCTGCTGGAGCAGAGTCTCCCTTACTTTGGTTCTCTGGTCTTTCAACTCTCACAGCACACCTCCAAGCTCCAGTCCTCTCTCCTTCCTCCTCCTACCCTGACTGCCTGAAGCAGGGGGTTTTATTAGGTTCCTGACAGGGCCTTAATTGACTACAGGTGCTTCAATTAACCTGTAGCAACCCTCCCTAATCTACAGGGACCCACGCCTTAATTAGTCTAGGGCAGGGATTGGCAACCTTTGGCCCCTGGCGGGCCGGGACAGTTTGTTTACCTGCCGCGTCCGCAGGTTTGGCCGATCACAGCTCCCACTGGCCGCGGTTTGCCGCTCCAGGCCAATGGGGGCTGTGGGAAGCGGTGCGGGACGAGGGACTTGTTGGCCGCCGCTTCCCGCAGCCCCCATTGGCCTGGGGCAGCGAACCGTGGCCAGTGGGAGCCGCGATTGGCTGAACCTGCGGACGCGGCAGGTAAACAAACCGGTTCGGCCCGCCAGGGTGCTTACCCTGGCAGGCCGCGTGCCAAAGGTTGCCGATCCCTGGCCTAGGGCTTATATATTCCCCCTCTACCATTCTCCCACTGCTCCCTGGCCCTCCTGTATCACAATACCGTCAAAGAAATTGGCATTAATCAAAAGGAAGAGGACAGACTCTAAGAAGCAATTGGGATACTGTAAACATCCTGAACAATGGTACTGAGTATGAGCAAAGGAAAGCAAGTCCCTAGGTCCTCATACACAGCACCCCTAATGTGAACTGCTCATAACATTTTCAGAGTCTTATACTTTGGTTGATGAAGTGGTAAGTGTAGTAAGAGGAGGCCCTGAGAGATAAAACTTGGTATCAGAGGCCTGGTATGAGGCCTAAGGCCTGAACTAAAGTAATAGTCAAGACTTTGCTAACATAAAGCAAAGTTAAGCTGTGAGCCAGAGGCAGGCCCTGCTCATAGAAGCTGGCAAGGAAAGGGCTGATGCTGCAAAAAGATACATACCTAAAAAGTACTGAACACTAGATATTAAAACACTCCTATACTGGAACATTCCACAGATAACATGGAACAGGCCGACCCATCCCAATGACAGGTGCAAAAGGGTAAAATGATGGATAGATCGAACCAACATGTACAAGGTGAGAGGCGGCACCTTACTACGTAGAAGGGTTGTACCTTGCTGCGTAGAGGGGTTGCACCTCAATACGTCAGGAGTGATGTGTAACTTGTTTGTACCTGTGTATAAAAATGTATCCCTGGGGTGGTGTCTTTGTCCGGCCACGGGGGCAGTGGAAAGTCCCGCCACTGAGCCGGGTCCTTGCCAAGAGGCATTTTCTCGTAGTATGCCCTGAATTAGGCTCAGAAACCTACAGGGAACTGCAATTGTGTCCGAGATCGCAATAAACCTAGTCCGAAGTGACTTTGCATCTTACTAGACTCTGTGGTTATTGCGGGTTCTTGTCGGGTTTGCTGTGTCAGCTATCTGCGCAGAGCTGGGACAGCACACAGAGGGAACACACGCACGCAGCCGAGTGATATCAACAGGAGAAAGCAGAGCACCACACCAGTAGCATCTCACAACAGTAAGGACTAAAGGGGGAGGCGGAGGCGTCGTAGCAGTGAGGGGCGTGCTGGAGCAGTGCAGGGATCGTGGGGGCTGGGGAGGGTGCAGGGTAAAGAATGTCAAGTGCACTTATACTTATTTCTCTGGAAACCAGGAAATATGAAGTTACAATACACAACATACCCACAACGCAACCTTAACTCTGTGCACTGGAGCTAGCAATATTACTGTGAAGGATTCAGTAGCATCGTGCCACAATAAACAGATAAGGAGAACTAAAAGAACGCAGCATTGTTGGTGCTGTGTTCCACAGATTTGCACATCCAGCATTTATCTGCATGCACTCCAGTTGTCTTGCCCGTGTTACGTGTAGCTGTACCAAATAGTGGAGGGATTACTTGGAGCATCTTGGCAAAGCTGTGATTGTGATATGAGAAAAGGAGCATATGTCCCTTGAAGGATCAAACATTTCTCAATTCAGCACTCAGTTCTGAGGATTGTATCAGCAGAAGTATCTTGCTATCAGGATGATCAGCAATCTGGTGCCCTATGTGGCAGTCACCAGGGCAGAGTGAGGGGTAAGTGAAGGCAATGTCTTTGAAGCAATACTTGAGCAAGGGTGAAAATATTATAACATTTAGCAAGTCTGAGATGGTTTGTGTAGATTAAAATCAGAGTAGGTAGCTCCTGTTTACTACACCTGACCTAAATCCAAGTTTTGCTTTAGCAAAGAGAAGATGTAAGATTTTATCTTACAGCGCTTGTGTACTCTGCAGCATCTGTAAGATTAGTGTGTCAGTGTGTGTGTGTGTTATTGGCATGTCTGGATATTGCTCAAAGAAAACAGAGTTAAGGGTACATGGTAGGGATGGCGTGTATCTTTTGTATTTCCCGTTTTCAGAAGCTTAAGTTTCCATTACCTTAACTCTCCATTTCCTGGTTTTCAGAGAAATAAATAAAATGCACTTGACATTGTGGAAGGGCATGAGGCACCACTAGGCAACCTTTCCTCTTCTTTAATTAATAATGAGAAGTACTAGTTTTGAAAGTCATCACCACTCTAAGAGAAGGCCAATCCAGCAGACTGAAGTCAGAGGTTTAGACACAGCATGGAAGTTAGACATTAGAACCACCATCTTGTTTAACAGCTTGTTGAAAATATACAAGACAGTGCATACGAAACAGGACAGACTGGACAGAGAAGTCAGTTTACAGTGAAAGACTGCTATAAGCTGCTTTTATCAAGAAATTGTCACCCCAGACAAGGAAAACGGAATTCCTAAAACATGGATAACAAGATTCCCTTTTCCAGATTTTCTGTGCTAGGACTTCATTATTATTATTATGCATATTCTAAAATTCCACTGCTGGTTCTCCTGGATGCAACGCCAAAAAGCCTGGCAACACCAGTATGCACGGGGACCACTGAATGCAAGACCTGTTATGCCATCATGCTAAAAGCCCTTATATTCAGTATGTGTACATATACTGTGATAGACCCAGACCAGTTGGGAACAGCAGAGTAGCAGAAGGGAGATATACTGGCCACTGGATAAGTAGTTTTCTGTTCCCTGAGTGACCAGAGCAGGGGCTGCTCCAGGCTAATAGACCACCTGACTCCAATTAACCTGCTAAGAGTCAGGTGAGGCAGTTAAGCACCTGACTCTAATTAAGGCCCCTCTGATGCTATAAAAGGCCTCACTCCAGTCAAGCAAGGGGGAGCCAGAGGAGAGGAAGTGTGTGTGTGAGGAACTGGGAGCAAGAGGTGTGCAAGAAGCTGAGAGTGAGTAGGCGTACTGCTGGAGGACGGAGAAGTACAAGCGTTATCAGACATCAGGAGGAAGGTCCGGTGGTGAGGACAAAGAAGGTGTTGGGAGGAGGCCATGGGGAAGTAGCCCAGGGAGTTGTAGGTGTCGTGCAACTGTACCAGGAGACACTCTAAACAGCTGCAGTCCACAGGGCCCTGGGCTGAAACCCGGAGTAGAGGGCGGGCCCGGGTTCCCCCCATACCTCCCAACTCCTGATCAAACACAGGAGGAATTGACCTGGACTATAGCTTCTACCAGAGGGGAAGGTCTCTGGACTGTTTCCTGACCCACAGGTGAATCTGTGAAGCGAGCAAATCCGCCACTAAGCGCAGGACCCACCAAGGTAGAGGAGGAACTTTGTCACAATACCCATATAGCTTTTTCACAAAAGCCTTACTGTGGAATGCACGTTTAGACTAATTGCCTAGGCAAACTTGAGTGTTATCAATTACAACAAATGTTTAACTTAATAAAAAATGTAGACTTTAATCTATGTATTAACTAGATAGCACAAATGATGTGATACATAAAAGGCTTAAACAGAACAAAGAAAGCCAATGACTAAGAAGAGCCATCTAGAGAGGAAGAAGGCACGTTAAATTAAAATATTTTTGATATGGGCAAACCGTGCAACTTCTTTATTATACAATTACATCTAGCAGTTTATTTACCTTTCATCCCATCCATTTCTTTTCAGTACCTCGAAAGATTGCCTCAAAACCATGCGGATTAGCTACAAAGCAGAAGATTTGTTATATGACACTACAGTTTTCTAACTATTTGAGTCAATAAAATAGCTACTCTGACAGTCACATAGGCAGACTCTTTAGTTGAGCTTTTGATGGCCTACAAAGTTTGCTGGAAAGGTTCTTTCATGAGTACATGAGAAGTCTCTCCACTACTGGGAGATGGGGTATAGGCAGCGTGTGATCTGAAGTTCCAACAGCATCACTATTTGCGGTCATTACACTGCAAGCCAAACAAAATACAGTGACCATGGTACATCCCCCCCGCACCGTTCTATGCTGCTCCCCCACCCCCAAAATCCTCCAAAGCAGTTAAGGTGCATTCCTCCACTTAACCATTTACAGAAATTCCAATTTAATAAATTCAAACCAATTAAAAATGTTAACAACTTCATACTTATGTTAGTTTGTCCTGTTGTATATACATTAATTAAGAGACAGGAACACTACACATGTAACAGCCATAATAAATTAACCTCTAGGAACCTTACATTTTTGATGTTCTCAATTTGGAGTAGTTAACTTCTCAACCATAACACTACAATAATGCAAGTTTTTGAATTTAGCTATCTTTTTTTAAGGAAATAAACATAAAAATTGGAAGACAAAATACTAATCTGATTTTACTGTGTATTTCAATTAATAAATATTTTATGCTTAGAATATGCCTTTAAAAATTAATTTACCTCACTTCAATACTTCAATCTAATATATTTCCTATATGTAGGAATCTAGTACACTGTGGTAAGTTTAACTACTGTAGATGGTAACTTTTTTTGTTTTTAAATGGCACCTCCAGAAAAATCTCAAAGTAGCCTTACTTTTATTTAAGTATTAATTTTGATGAGGTAGCCATTAACATGCCCTCTGGATATCATTGCAAACACTTATGCATGTGCTTAACTTTATCCGCAGGAGTAGTCCTACTGAAGTCAATGAGGAATACCCATGTGGTGTGAAGCTAAGCAAATGTATAAGCCTGTGCAGGATCAGACACTTAAATAAAAATAGTGTCATGACTTCTAGACCTGCCAGGGCACCAATTAAAGGCCTATAAACAAATATGCTTTGCATTGTGTATCCTGAAACTAGCAAAATCCTTTCGCTATAACATATGCAAAGACATAAGAAGAGATGGCAACTCTCCAGTACAGCAGCATCATGCTTTGTCCGTTCAAAATATATATACCAAAAAGAAAAGGAAAAAAAAAACCCCAATCCCACCACCTGAAAAAAGTTAATATTACCATGTAGTATTTATCAAGGCGCAATCTGTCTATCCCATTCCATTCACGGTTCATGGTTTGCCAAAAGGTCTGAATGAACAGGTGCTCTGCAACAGAACAAAAATAGTGAATGTGCATGTTCAACACCAATACTATTTTATGTTACTGAAAGCAGCCTAGAGAGACTACTTTTCCAACTTAATTTTTTTTTCACGCTTCTCTACATACTGGTCCAGCAGTTTCAACACCAGCCTAGAAATACATACTCAAGATTGTTGTGAGGATAGATACAATACAGACTGTAAGGTGCTCAGATACTACAGTAATAGGGAGCAAACAAGTACTTTACATAGATAGGTGTGGCAAACAGTTACAGTGACTGATCTTTGTAAAATATTAAATGCAAAATGCACATCTACGCAAGGGAGAAGAAAGCGTTGATTTTGCACTAAGTTGTACCTATACCCATTTAGGCCCTGATTCAGCAAAGCAGTTACGCACATTTTTAATACTGAATTAAGGCCTTACAGTTCAAAAACCAAGACATAAAAACAAATCAGCAGCTGAATAAGAGTGAAGTAGAAAGGCAATCTTAGGGTTTTGTGTTGTTACCCATCATTGTAATATGAGCACTTTTTATGTCAGACTGGTAATAAGCACACGTTACCATACTGCAAACAAACTTTATCAAGACAAATCTAGATACAAATAAGAACTGATTGGATTCTGAACATGTGACAGAGAGCTGCCTCATATATTGCAATCACAAACAAATCTTGGATGACAGCTGGAAAAGAACAATGACAACAAAATAAACAACAATCCTACCTGTCTCTGTTCTGGACTCTGTGACAACTGACTAAAAGTCCCAAAGTATAAAGGCACTTTGGAGAAAAATTAGAGAAAACAAAATGAAATAGTAAACTTACGAGCCTCTATATTCTGAACGACATGGATAAGTTGGGAGATAGTACTTGCTAGTTCCTCCTTAAAAATATAAAATAAAATAAAGTTAGCACCTTGTTTCAGGGTTTAGCCTCCTTCCGATCTGCAGCAAAACAATATTGGTTAATCTAAACTTTTAAATTAACTTTATACTAAAAAAATGTTGAGTTAGCAAGTATCTGAGTCCATGTTTCCACACACAGAATCTCATGTAGTTGTGGATATGACAAAGCATCATCGAGCTTGAAAATGTTTTTTTAACCTACATTGTCGTGCTGTGGCTGCACTTCTGTTAGTATGGATTACACATAAGAGAAGACTCAAGGATACCAAGGATCTGCTCATCTTGACAAGTCTACAAAAGAACAGCTTTCCAGCAGCAGACAAAACTAGATTATCAGGAGAATAAATGCACACCTTTGAGTTTACACATCTGTATAAAACCTTATGGGCATTTATAATATGTAGTCCTCAATTATATGCAGCACACACTGTATTCTTTACAAAATGAATATTGGCTATACAAATGGAGATTTAAACTGTTGCAAGGAATGAAGTTACTAGGATTAGGAGTGATTTTAAGGTCAGGAATCAACATCTTCCTCTATGCTTGCATAGAGTTGAGCACAAAGCAGCACTCAAGTTTCAAAGAATCTGCAGACAATGTAAGGGAAGAAAGCTGGCACTGGATGGAGTACCACACAGCCCACTTAGAACTGACAGTAAAGGAGAAAGTTATCCAAACTTCCTGGCCAAAGTTGTTGCACTAAAAAACTAGTTACCTCAATAGAATTATTAACCTTTAGTTTCCTCTCCATCCCCAACCACCTTAAATTAAAAAAAAAAAAAAAAAAAAAAGGACGAGGCGCTACGCTAGAGTCTTCCAAAATTCCAAATGTGGATGACAAACTGTAAAGTTCCCTGCTCCCCCAGGACAGAAACTGTACCAATACTGACTGAAATTGCAGAAAATTATCGTTGAAGCCAAATGGCAAGCGAAAGAAAGATTGTCTGAATCCCTCGTGACAAAGAAAAGGGTTCTCTTCTGTAGCCTGACATGAAAAAAAAGGCAAGCAAAACTTTCAAACTGGGTTAAATCAGAGGCCAGGATATGCTGTAGTTAAAGGATTCCTACTTTGTTTACAGAGGCAACTGTGGTAGGGCACACGCAAACCAATACAATTCCAGGGGGTACATATACAAAATAAAATTATTTGAAGGAAAAGGTTTTACATTTCCCTGGAACAGGCTGCTGAAAATTCCAAGTCCAATTACACTCCCATTCAAGTAAATCTACAGGTGCCTCCTTTTAGTGAAGGACTGCCAGTTGCAATTAACTCTCCCACATGCGCTTAATTCCAACTTATCCTTATGAATGAAATGTGGCAAGAGTGTTAAATTGGGTCAGTGTTGCTACCCAAAATGAAAGGGGACTACATCTTCATGGTGCATTTCAGAAGGATATCCACTATATACACAAAAACCCACTGGATGACACACCTGTAGCAGAGGTTTATCCTGCATCCACATACAGTAAAATAGTCCTTTCCATATTTTTAATAATTCTTCTTGGCTGAAGCAACCTAGAGTGCAAAAAAAAAAAAAAAAATTATGCATAAAAAAAAAAAAAGACACTTCCACCAAACGCTTACAAGCAGATTTCTCATTTTCCCCTCACCCTCTTCCACCCCTTTAAATTCCTTTTGGGCAAACATTTTTTTCTCCTATTTTGAATGGAACTGAAGCTAATATGACGGTTTTGCATATGGAAAAATGTGGTTAATGCAGTGATACAGTGCCTTTAAGCCTCCAATTTGTCTCATATAAAGTATATAGTACATTAACAAGGGTTTTGAAGAAGTCAGATGGGAAAAACCTATTAGTTCATTCTGATCCATCCCCCTGCCAGCACAGCATTGCACTAAAAGAAAACATACTATAGGGAACAAAGTCCCAGTGTTATGTTTAAGTGAGGGCATCATATTTAATATTGCATGGAAAGGATGAGAGGGGAAGAGAAAGACTAAGTACCAACCAGGGAGAGTAAGTGACTTTCTCTGCACTAAGAAACATGAACGCCCAATCTATACATTCAAAATGGGTCTGTATTTTGGAATCTTATTTTAATGTGGTTCAAACATTGAACTGATTTCTCAGTGGTCAGAAGTCGTGGATGGGATAAAACGATGTTAGAACGCAGATCACTGAATCACATTTAATATTTTTGAGCATGACTCAGTCCTAAACATAGATAACGAGGAGTCCTTGTGGCACCTTAGAGGCTAACAAATTTATTTGGGCATAAGCTTTCGTGGGCTAAAACCCACTTGGAGACTAACAATTTTATTTGGGCATAAGCGTTCGTGGGCTAAAACCCACTTCATCAGATGAAGGGGTTTTAGCCCACGAAAGCTTATGCCCAAATAAATTTGTTAGTCTCTAAGGTGCCACAAGGACTCCTCATTATTTTTGCTGATATAGACTAACATGGCTACCACTCTGAAACCTAAACATAGATAGTAATTAAGTTATTTTGATTGTAGTGAGAGTTGAACTCTTACCAATAGAAACCCCATGCACCGCACTGCAAAAGTTGTGTTTATATTAGAACAAAGTGTTTCTTTTCCTGAGCTTGCACAGCTCCTTTTTTTCTGGTTTAAAACACGCTCTCCACTGTGTTTTCCTTTTAATTTGATACACTGAAGTAGCATTCCCTTTCCGTTTCGTAATCTCCTACATCAACACGGACTGTTCATTCTTTCTCCTTCCCACTGTATCTTACCACTTCTATTTACACATATTGCTAAATTTCCCTTGACCATGTTTTTAATAAAAGTTTCACTTTATATGTAGCACAAGTCAAGAGATACCTCTTAAAGGGCACCTATATGTGAGTCTTTAGTTATCAGCAAAATATGGCATATTCCCTTTTTTATTAAATCAAGCTGCACAAACAAATATAATGAAAATATTTTAGTCACAAATTAAACTTGAGGTACATTACTACCTCTTTATTTTAATTGTTCAGAGTCTTTCTGATAGTACTAAAAATTCAAGAGTCTCTAATTTTGACTAGAATTTGTGCAGTTGTCTTACACTCAATTCCAAGATATGGCATGTGGACTTCTAAGAAAAGTAACTAGAATCAGTGGAGCCAGTTGAACACCTACATATTTTAGGTTCTCTATTATTAGTGATGCTAAAAATAGTGCTCAGAGCCTTTTAATTATAGCAGAGTGATACTAAGGTTTAAGATAGGATTTATCACCACAAGACTTGAGTGCTAGTTGAGTGTCCCTATCACTACTGTACCGTATCAAACACACATTTCAGCCTGATCCACCAACATTTCCAAATACAGGAAATAGAAGTGGGTGAGGGAAACATGCAAAGTGCTACATGTGAGCCTTGAAAAACCATCAGGCTCAGATCGTAAGTTGTAATCAAAGGAGACTTATACTCAACATCAACATTTTAAAGCTGTGCCAGCTTCAGCCATCCAAGCAAATGTTCAGAAAAGATGGTGTTTTGTGACAATAAGATTGCCTTTTAGCTGGTATATAGCTACATAAGCAAGTTATGGGAATATCTCAGCGGGATCTGCTCCTCCAAAATCTCGACAAAATTAAACAGCTCCCTAGCAACTGTAAATGAGATGTGACTATCAAGCCAATGCATCTTGAGCAGAATTCAAGGTAGACCAACCTTCTGAAGATAAAAAATGGCCACATATAAATTAAGAATTGTTATTTGGAGTTTTACATAGATATCCTGTTATAGGTTATGTGTGGATTACAAAATAAAAGTTTCGGGGTTTTGGCAGCTTCTCTGAAACACAGGCTTTGCTACTTGAAAGATGTTTTTTCATATGGATACTGAACCTGGGTCTGCTGCTTTACACCATTTTAAGTACACTATGGTCAATAATTTACAATAGTGTAACAGAAAGAAGGTCTGAGTGTATGTTCAACCTTCATTATAGAGTCATGACTCCATAATAAGGCCTGTCACAGATTATGCCAGTTGTTACATTTTGAAAAGGTCAAGGGGAACTTTTCCATGGGTAAGGAGACAGACTTTTAAAACATTTTTATTTCACAAGGGTAACATTTAGAATGCAACACTATCAATTCCTCATGCTTTTCCCACAGGTGGATTATTAAAATATCATCACTTCATGTGTATGTTAAAACTGAACCCCCTATATTAGTGATCATAGTGTGCATAAGATGAGGCCTGCATTAAGTTATAGGTATCTTGTCGTGAAGGGGCAGTGTTTCAGTTAGTGCGGGTACAAATAGATTGTTAGCTACAGCTCAGAAATGGCCCTTCTACAATGTGGGGGGATGTTGCCCTGGGGTATCTGCACACCTGCAATGTAGACAGAATGACGTGTATGCAGGCCCATAACCCTCTCCTTGGATTGTGGCGAAGTCCTGGACAGAGTAAAAACATGCTTAGTCTACACTAAGGGTATGTCTTCACTACCCGCCGATCGATCCAGTGGGGATCAATTTATCGTGTCTAGTCTAGACGCGATAAATTGACCCCCGAGCGCTCTCCCGTAAACTCCTGTACTCCAGCGCCGCGAGAGGCGCAAACAGAATTGACAGGGGAGCGGCAGCAGTTGACTCACTGCGGTGAAGACACCACGGTAAGTCGATCTAAGTACGTCGACTTCAGCTACGTTATTGACGTAGCTGAAGTTGCATAACTTAGATCGATTCCCCCCCCCAGTGTAGAACAGGGCTAAGAGGTCAAAACAGGCCACAACATGCGTAGTGAGGTGGAAAGAGGACCTAAAATCCCTCTTTCCACTATAATTGCAGCCGAATATTAAGGCATGCAATATGGTTGTGCACCAATCTTGTTATAATATGGTCTAATATTGCTAACATTGATGGGACTGAATTCTGCCCATACTAGCTATACCAAGACATTTTCTAACAAGTTTGGTACACAGTCATATTGTAAATGGGTGCTCCCATGTACAATTGAAGTGTAGACCCTATTGAATTGTCAGGCAGAAAACATGTAACAGCTATGAATTACACCCATTCATCTCAGGGTAGGTCTATACTGCAATGGTTCAGCTACGGAGCTGCACCTGTGCTGCTGTAGTGCCATAATGTAGATACTTCTGACATTGATGGAATGAGTTTTTCTGTTGATGTAGTTAATCCATCTCTCCGCAAGGCAGTAGCCAGGTAGACAGAGGAATTCTTTTGCTCACCTAGCCGCATTTACAGTGGGGATTAGGTCAGCATACCTATAGCATTCAGGATGCAAAGTTTTACAGAGCTGACATAGCTAGGTCGATCTAATTTTTAAGCGTAGATTAGGCCTCAGTCTGTTGTCAACTCTAAAGCATGTTTCCACTTAACGTTTCCTCAGTCATCCAACTAGGGTGCTTCATTTGCGAGCTCAAATGCTTGTATCCATCTGGCAACCATAACTGGGTTACATGCAGTTTCAAAACATAAATTCAATGAACAGGCTTAAAAAATTCATTCTGGTTCTAGTGATACTCCCCATTTTGAACACAGAATCTCTCTGAAACCTGTAATATTTCTAAAGCTGCAAGAAACTTAAGTGCACCCACTGTACATATGGTCCACTGAAGAAATGTGATTGTCCATGTTATAGTACTTGAAGTCTCTGTGCTCTTAAGAGCTGCTAATCATCCCCTCCACACTTGTAGAACTATATTTCAGGAAAAATGCTTCCTGTGGTAAAAGTCAATTAAAAATAATATACAATAAGGACATTGGGCATACTAATCCTCCCTAGAAAAGATGGGAGTGTACAAGACATCCCACTCCCATCTGAGCAGCAGCATCGCTTACTCTCTCCTAATTTGGCCCTGCTGTACCACACACCACGTGTCAACCCCACATCTCCATTCTCAGAGGCTCCCAACAACTCCACGTGCCTCTCTCACACATTCTATGACTCCACTTCCTTTTCCTAACCCCACTGGCCCTCAGCAGTCTGCTGCCAGTGCCGTTGCCAATCCCATATGCCTGCCCTACCTACCCTCATTCTCTAATGTCGATGCCTCCCATAGCACCATGTGCTTGACTCAGCCGCTGTGACCCTTATCCCAGTCATGTGCGTCTCCTACGCCCACCGCGTCTCCGCAAAGTTGCCACTGCCCCCACTACTCGTCTTCCCTACCCACCCTGGGGCTGCCTGCCCCAGCACCACGTGCCTGTCCCACCACCGCCGCCGCCCAGCACCACGCGCCTCTCCCAGTCTTTACCCGCCGGGCTCTGGGTCCTGAGGCTGATGTAGCCCCGCAGCTTCTTCACCGCCCGGTCCCGGCTCCGCTTCTCGTTGGCAGCCAATCTCTGCGCGAACTGGATCTCGGGCGGCTGCACGACGGCGGCAGCAGCAGGAGCCATGGTCCCTGCTCCACCATCCCCCTTCGCTCCCCCTCCCTCTGCTGGGTAGAAGGCGTCCCTCCCGCCGACCCGCTGGAACCGGCTGACGCGTTCCATCGAACGCCCGCTGATTGCGTCACAAGCGCTCTCTGTCGCAAAAGTTCCAGGTCTCTCCGGGGAGGGTTCTGCTCTTAAAGGGCTAGTAGTCACTTGAAAAGGTCCTTCCTCCTGCTGGGAAAATGTGCCGGTTGCAGTTTGTGCCACTACATGTGAGACAGCAAACAACGTAGGCCATTGCTACAAATGGATATATACAGGTGAGTCATGCCTTCCTGTCTCCAACTATTGGTGTGGGCATCACCCACACAGAGAAATTTTCATGGTCAGGAGGGCCTTGAGTTATGGAAAGTCAAGTAAGAAGTCTCTTGTAGGGACTCAAGCTGAATTTAGATCCCCTAAACGCCAGTGCAGTGCCTTAATCACCAGACCGAGCTTCCTACTTTGCAATTACACAGTGTTTTTTTAACTTCAAAACGTTATATGGAAAACAGAGTCTGTATGTGCAGTTATAATGCCAAATCAAGGAGAGACTGCCTAGATCTGTTCTTCTATTCTCATAAAATACTGCAATATAGGGTATGTCTACACTACGGGATTAATCCGAATTTACAGAATTCGAATTTTGGAAACAGATTGTATAAAGTTGAATGTATGCGGCCACACTAAGCACATTAATTCGGCGGTGTGCGTCCATGTATTGGAGCTAGCGTCGATTTCCAGGGCGTTGCACTGTGGATAGTTATCCCATAGCTATCCCATAGTTCCCACAGTCTCCCCCGCCCATTGGAATTCTGGGTTGAGATCTCAGTGTCTGATGGGGCAAAAAACATTGTCGCAGGTGGTTCTGGGTACAGCCTCACCCCTCCCTCCATGAAAGCAACGGCAGACAACCGTTTCGCGCCTTTTTTCCTGGGTGAACACTGCAGACGCCATACCATGGCAAGCATGGAGCCCGCTCAGCTCAAGACAGCAGTCATGAACATTGTAAACACCTCGCGCATTCTCGTGCAGTTTATGCTGAACCAGGACCAGAAAAACGAGGCGAGGAGGAGGCGGCATTGCAGCGCAGCGACGAGAGTGATGAGGACATGGACACAGAATTCTCTCAAGCCGCGGGCCCCGGTGCTTTGGATATCATGTTGTTAATGGGGCAGGTTCTATCCGTGGAACGCCGATTCTAGGCCCGGGAAACAAGCACAGACTGGTGGGACCGCATAGTGTTGCAGGTGTGGGACGATTCCCAGTGGCTGCGAAACTTTCGCATGCGTAAGGGTACTTTCATGGAACTTTGTGACTTGCTGTCCCCTGCCCTGAAGCACGAGAATACCAAGATGAGAGCAGCCCTCACAGTTGAGAAGCGAGTGGCGATAGCCCTGTGGAAGCTTGCAACGCCAGACAGCTACCGGTCAGACGGGAATCAATTTGGAGTGGCCAAATCTACTGTGGGGGCTGCTGTGATGCAAGTAGCCAAAGCAATCACTGAGCTGCTGCTACGAAAGGTAGTGACTCTAGGAAATGTGCAGGTCATAGTGGATGGCTTTACCGCAATGGGATTCCCTAACTGTGGTTGGGCGATAGATGGAACCCATATCCCTATCTTGGCACCGGAGCACCAGGGTACCCAGTACATAAACCGCAAGGGGTACTTTTCAGTGGTGCTGCAAGCACTGGTGGATCACAAGGGACGTTTCACCAACATCAACGTGGGCTGGCCGGGAAGGGTTCATGATGCTCACGTCTTCAGGAACACTACTCTGTTTAAACAGCTGCAGCAAGGGACTTACTTCCCGGACCAGAAAATAACAGTTGGGGATGTTGAAATGCCAATAGTTATCCTTGGGGACCCAGCCTACCCCTTAATTTCATGGCTCATGAAGCCATACACAAGCAGCCTGGACAGGAGTCAGGAGCTGTTCAACTACAGGCTGAGCAAGTGCAGAATGGTGGTAGAATGTGCATTTGGACATTTAAAAGGTTGCTGGCGCTCGTTACTGACTCGCTCAGACCTCAGCCAAACCAATATCCCCATTGTTATTGCTGCTTGCTGTGTGCTCCACAATCTCTGTGAAAGTAAGGGGGAGACCTTTATGGCGGGGTGGGAGGCTGAGGCAAATCGCCTGGCTGCTGATTACGCGCAGCCAGACACCAGGGCGATTAGAAGAGCACACCAGGAAGCGCTGCGCATCAGAGAAGCTTTGAAAACCAGTTTCATGACTGGCCAGGCGACAGTGTGAAATTTCTGTTTGTTTCTCCTTGATGAAAACCCGCCCCCTTTATTGACTCATTCTCTGTAAGGAACCCACCCTCCCCCTTCGATCACAGCTTGCTTTCAAGGGAAATAAAGTCACTATTGTTTAAAAATCATTTATTCTTTATTAATTGATTATAAAAAGAGGGAGAGAACCCGGGTGGGGTTTGGGAGGAGGATCGGCGGGAAGGAAAAGGCCACTAAAAAAAGGTTAAAAAAATGACAGCCTTTTGCTTGGGCTGTCCACTGGGGTGGAATGGGAGGGTGCACGGAGCCTCCCCCCCGCGTTCTTACACGTCTGGGTGAGGAGGCTATGGAACATGGGGAGGGGGGAGGGGGTTATACAGGGGCTGTAGTGCCAGTCTGTGATCCTGCTGCCGTTCCTGAAGCTCCACCAGACGCCGGAGCATGTCTGTTTGCTCACGCAGCAGCCCCAGCGTTGCATCCTGCCTCCTCTGATCTTCCTGCCGCCACCTCTCATCTCGAGCGTCTCTCCTCTCCTCACATTGGTCCCTCCTGTCCTCACGTTCACTGGCATCTTTCCTATACTTTGAAACCGTGTCCTTCCACTCATTCAGATGAGCTCTTTCACTGCGGGTGGATTCCATGATTTCCGTGAACATCTCGTCTTGCATCCTCTTTTTCCGGCGCCTTATCTGAGATAGCCTTCGGGACGGAGGAGGGAGGCTTGAAAAATTTGCAGCTGCTGGAGGGAGGGGAAAAAGGAGAGAATTTTTTAAAAAGATACATTTTACAGAACAATGCTTATACTCTTTCACGGTAAAAAACACTATTCACATTACATAGCACATGTGATTTCTGTGCAAGGTCGCATTTTGCCTCTTAATATTGAGTGCCTGTGGCTTTGCTGCTAGAGATCACAGATGCAGGTCTGGACAACAGAATTCGGCTTGAATGCGGCCATGGTAAGCCATTGTCTTTCGGCTTCTGCGCCCTCCTTTCCCACATACCAAGCAAAGCCTGTTGAGTGCTGCAGTTTTCCTGTTAACTTTCAGCAGCAGCAAACAAACTAACCCCCCCCCCATCCAATTCTCTGATCGCTTTATCCCTCCCCCCACCGCGTGGCTGGTATCAGGGAAGATCCCTGCTAGCCAAACGCGAAAAGCTCAGGGCCAATTCCCGCCCCCACACACACTTGGCTAACTGCAGGGAAGGATTTCTTTTCAGCCACAGGCAAACAGCCCAGTAGGAACGACCACCTCTGCCCCCTTAATTAAATTCCCGTATTTCAACCAGGTTACCATGAGCGATATCACTCTCCTGAGGATTACACAGCAAGATAAAGAACGGATGTTGCTTGAATGCCAGCAAACACCGGGACCATACGCTGCCAGCCTTTGTCATGCAATGATACCAAATTACTTGCTACTAGCATGGCGTGGTCAAGTGTCCTACCATGGAGGATGGAATAAGGCTGCACTGCCCAGAAACCTTCTGGAAAGGCTTTTGGAGTACCTCCAGGAGAGCTTCATGGAGATGTCCCTGGAGGATTTCTGCTCCATCCCCAGACACGTTAACAGACTTTTCCAGTAGCTGTACTGGCCGCGAATGCATCCCAAGTTCTCAGGGCAAAGTAATCATTAAAAAACGCTTGCTTTTAAAACAAGTTTTATATTTTAAAAGGTAAACTCACCTGAGGTCCCTTCCATGGGGTCATGGGCTTGGATACTGGCTTGGGAGGATACTTCAGTCAGGCTGAGATAAAGATCCCGGCTGTTGGGGAGAACGGAGTGCTGTGTGCTCTCCGCAAGCTCGTCCTCCTCCTCTTCCCCGTCCACAGAATCCTCAGGTGTGGCTGATGAGATTACCCACGCCTCGGAATCCACGGTCAGAGGTGGGGTAGTGGTGGCGGCCCCACCTAGAATTGCACGCAGCTCGGCGTAGAAGCGGCATGTCCGCAGCTCTGACCCGGAGCGACCGTTTGTCTCCTTTGTTTTTTGATAGGCTTGTCTGAGCTCCTTGACTTTCACGCGGCACTGCTCTGAGTCCCTATTGTGGCCTCTCTCCATCATGCCCTTGGAGATTTTTTCAAAAGTTTTGGTATTTCGTCTTTTCGAACGAAGTTCTGCTAGCACTGAATCCTCTCCCCATATAGCGATCAGATCCAGTACCTCCCGTACGGTCCATGCTGGTGCTCTTTTTCGATTATCGGCCTGCATGGTTACCTGTGCTGATGAGCTCTCTGTGGTCACCTGTCCTCTCCACGCTGGGCAAACAGGAAATAAAATTCAAATGTTCGCGGGGCTTTTCCTGTCTACCTGGCCAGTGCATCCGAGTTCAGATTGCTGTCCAGAGCGGTCCCAATGGTGCACTGTGGGATAGCTCCCGGAGGTCAATACCATCGAATTGCGGCCACACTAACCCTAATTCGAAATGGCAATGTCGATTTCGGCGCTACTCCGCTCGTCGGGGAGGAGTACAGAAATCGATTTTAAGAGCCCTTTATTTCGAAATAAATGGCTTCGTTGTGTGGACGGGTGCAGGGTTAATTCGATTTAACACTGCTAAATTTGAATTAAACTCATAGTGTAGACCAGGCCAAAATTGTCAGTCCACAGAATCCAAAACACACAGGCCCAGGCTCAATGGGAGTTAGGCACCTAAATACCTCTGAGGATTACAATGGAGACTTTTGCCTGCAAAAACAGAGACAGCACACTTGACACGCTAATTTTTCTACATTCTTTCAACAGCACATACCTCTGATTTTTTCTTTCAGACTATGTATTTTTTCTAATCTTCCAGATATCATGTCATACACCTTATGCAAGTACATGCAAAAGAAAATTTCTGCAAAATGCTTTGAATATTTACCTTAAGTAGTTAATTTATGTGGGGGAGATAGATCAGTTTTGGAAGTTACTCTGCTCAAAAATGACTCTTGCCAAGTGAAAGCCAATAATGAGTTTATTTATTTATTCATTCAGGGACTTCATCCTGCAATAAATTCTGTGTGGCTGGACCTAGCTACAGGTTTGGGGCCCAGCTAAAGTTGTAGCCCTAAATGTTTGTAACAAAAGATTGAATTCTGACTTTTACCCAGACCTTGTGACTACTTTCTACTTTAAGGCACACAATCAATTTTAAATTCACACTTCTGTTTGAGTATCAGAGGGGTAGCCGTGTTAGTCTGAATCTGTAAAAAGCAACAGACGGTCCTGTGGCACCTTTGAGACTAACAGAAGTATTGGGAGCATAAGCTTTCGTGGGTAAGAACCTCACTTCTTCAGATGCAAGTAATGGAAATCTCTAGAGGCAGGTATAAATCAGTGTGGAGATAACGAGGTTAGTTCAATCAGGGAGGGTGAGGTGCTCTGCTAGCAGTTGAGGTGTGAACACCAAGGGAGGAGAAACTGCTTCTGTAGTTGGATAGCCATTCACAGTCTTTGTTTAATCCTGATCTGATGGTGTCAAATTTGCAAATGAACTGGAGCTCAGCAGTTTCTCTTTGGAGTCTGGTCCTGAAGTTTTTTTGCTGTAAGATGGCTACCTTAACATCTGCTATTGTGTGGCCAGGGAGGTTGAAGTGTTCTCCTACAGGTTTTTGTATATTGCCATTCCTGATATCTGACTTGTGTCCATTTATCCTCTTGCGTAGTGACTGTCCAGTTTGGCCAATGTACATAGCAGAGGGGCATTGCTGGCATATGATGGCATATATAACATTGGTGGACGTGCAGGTGAATGAGCCGGTGATGTTGTAGCTGATCTGGTTAGATCTGGTTAAAGACTGTGAATGGCTATCCAACTACAGAAGCAGTTTCTCCTCCCTTGGTGTTCACACCTCAACTGCTAGCAGAGCACCTCACCCTCCCTGATTGAACTAACCTCGTTATCTCCACACTGATTTATACCTGCCTCTAGAGATTTCCATTACTTGCATCTGAAGAAGTGAGGTTCTTACCCACGAAAGCTTATGCTCCCAATACTTCTGTTAGTCTCAAAGGTGCCACAGGACCCTCTGTTGCTTTTTACTTCTGTTTGAAACTGTTTATATCTACTATAGTTACAAGTAATATCTAAGATGACTAGAAATGACAGAGGAATAAACATTTTTTTTCAGCTTGCTTACTTTGTGCATTTGACAACACGTAAGGCTCCATCCTACAAGCTGTTCCACCGGGTCAGATCCCTGTGCCCATGTCGTTCCCATAGAGACCAGTGGAACACCATGCAGGCACAAGAGGCCAGCTATGTAAAATGCAAAGAGGATGAGAATCTTGTTTCCCTGTTGTCTGTGTACATTTTTCACAAACAACAGGAAAGAGAAAAGTATTTTTAAGGGATAGGAAACCATGATAGTAAAATCACAAAGAGTAGAGGCAGTATTCAGGGGTAAGTGTATAAAAAATTAAATGTTTAATTAAAACTGACTATATTGCAAATTGGCAGTGTCTTTGTAACCTCTCTCGTGCTTAAGCTTTAAGCTTAAAACATTTTAACAATTTCTGTGATTCCTCCATTAAGCCCAGTGTTGTAATTAATTATATTTTAAAAAGGCTGTAATGGTGATCTAGGGAATTACAGACCAGTAAGACTTACATCTATACCCGGCAAATTATTTGAAACAATGATTAAAAAAAACAAACAAAACACCTGGAAGGTCATGGTATGATGATAGGGTCTAACCAGCATGGTTTCCACACAGGAAAATAATGTCTCACTAATCCCTTACAGTTCTTTGAACACACTGGTAAAGCAGTGGATAAAGGAGAACCAGATGACAATTTATTTAGATGTCCAAACAGGTCTTTGACAAAGTCCCACACAAAAGACTATAAGAAGCTAAGCAGTCACGGGGTAAGAGGCAAAGCATTGTTATGGATCAAAAATTGGCTAGGAGAAAGTAAGCAAAGAGTAGGATTAGTTGGTTTTCCTTAGGGTAAAAAGTTAACAGGGTGCCTCAAAATTCCAGAGTAGGCCCTGTAGTATTAAACAATGGTCTGGAAATAGTGGTGAGAAGTGAGGTGTAAAAGTTGCAATGACAAAGTTATTCAGGTTAGTCAGGAACAGAGAGGACTGTGATGAACTTCAGAGGCAGCAACAAGCTAGGCAAATAGGCAACAAAATGGTGAATAAAATTCAGTATTGATAAATGCAAGTAATATATACTGAAGGGAAAAATTATCTTATACATTGTATAGAGTCTAGATTAACTCTCTCAACCCAGGACAAGGACCTGGGCATCACTATGAACAGCACAATGAAGCCTTTGGCTTCAAGAACTTAGTAAAATAAAATTAAAAAAAATTGATGGACAATTATATCAAGAATATGGTAAACATTTTGAAAATAATATTAAAGTTGATGTTTCAAGGCTTAAACCAATTTTTTAGCTACTAGAAACTAGGATGAGCACTAATGTGGGACAGGGCAGGTTATCCCACATCTGCCTACTGCAAGCGCTCTTACACATTGCTCTGAAGCATCTAGTGCTGTCCAGTGTCAGAGACGATACTGGACTAGTAGGGCCAGAGACCTGATTCAGTATGGCACTGGCACTCCATATGTTACATTGGCCTCATTACCACTACAAAAGTGATTTTTCCTCCCTTGGTATTCGACTGTTGAGAGTATCCCACTTCCACTTTCATTGAATGGTCTCGCTAGCACTGACCTCTCACTTGGTAAGGCAACTCCCATCTTTTCATGTACTGTGTATATATACCTGCCTACTGTATTTTCCCCTCCATGCATCTGATGAAGTGGGTTTTAGCCCACGGAAGCTTACGGCCAAATGAATTTGTTAGTATCTAAGGTGCCACAGGTACTCCTCATTGTTTTTGTTGATACAGACTAACACGGCTACCCCTCTGAAACCAGACATCAAACAGCTGCACTTTGTAGAAAATCCAAGTTGCCTGATTTCATTCCTCTTCCTATTGACTTTACTTATTGTTACTAGCTACACTCCCGCTCGCCTGTTTGTTCCTTTGGAGCTGAAACCTCCATAGGTATCAGTAGCCACCTAAAAACCAAAAAACCGCCCCCAGCACCAGCCATCCCTACCCACACAGCAGCAGCGTCTGTACCCAGCGCCCAGCCCGGGCACAACGGGCACTAGCAATAGGGCAGGTCCTTATACCAACCCCTTCAAACGCTCCCCCTTGATTGGCCAGCGTTGCCCACCGTCTGCTCCCCAAACACGCGCTCGCCCCCCCGCAGCTACCGAGCTGGCCCAGGCACCCATGGGGGCGGGGCCCACCCGCTTAGGCGCAGCTCAGGGTAGGGGTGCCCCGCCCCTTAACAACGGAGAGGGTGCCCCTCCCCCAGCGGGCCCGGCGCCCACGCGGCAGCGGGCAGCGCTTCCAACCAAGGCCGGAACCCGCCAGGCTCCGCCCCTCGCCGATGTGAGACTGGGAGGGCGGGGCGTTCAGGGGAGTCACGTGGCGCGGAGACGCGTGGCTGGTGACGGCGCCGCCGAGCTCCTCGCGCCGCGCGGCAGAGGGGCGAGGCCGGCACTATGAAGCGGAGCGCGCGCCCCGCAGGGGACGGGCAGGTAGAGCGGGCGGCGCCACCCGCTTTCCCGCGCGGCCCCCGCTCCCCCGCCGCGCAAACCCCGGGGAGGCGGCAGCCAGGGACCCGGCCTAGGCCTCCCGCCCACAAAGTGGGGGGCGGGGCGTGTCCCCAGGTGTAGGCGGGGGGGGGGAGCAGCGCCCTGACCCAGGCTGTGCAGTGCAGGGAGGCCCAGGGGCGCTGAGAGAAACGCTGGAGAAACAATCTGCCCAGGGAGGGGGGGCCTGACTGCCTAGGGGATGGAGGTGACTTTAAAGTGTGGAGAGAAATGTTGCAGGGCGGTTCTTGCTCGTGGGAGTTTTTGATCTTACACAGACCTGAAAAAGAGCTATAAGCTCGAAAACGTGTCTCTCTCACCAAAAGAAGTTGGCCCATTAAAAGATATTACCTCACCCACCCTGTGTCCCTAGTTACTTATGAAGCAGCCATTGCCACATAGCAGCTGAGCACCACACGGTACCTTTGTGCATTAGCGAAATAGTAACCACGTTTTACAGATGGGGAACTGAGACACACAGTTAAATGATCTGCCCACTATTGCACAGGGAAGTCTGTGGCAGTGTCAGGAATTGATCCCAACAGGTCTTCTGAGTCTAGACTGGGGCCTTAATCACAAAACCATCCTTCTTTCCTCTGCAAAATAGTTTGTATCTAGTTACTTTCTTTTTAAAAAATATTCCAACATGTGGGAGGTTTGAAAATACTCATTTCTGAGTGGAGGAAAGAAAATTAAACTTGGCTGCTGTAACTCTCATGTTGCATGAGATGAACTATATTCACTGAGAGAACTGTAAATTAGAATTTTCTCAATTTAACATCTCAATCCAAATGTTCCAATAACAGGCTTTTTTAAATTTAGTGTTCAATACTGAATATATCCATCTTTGATGCCAATTCCAAATTGCTTTCCATTTTTCTTAAAACTACTGATTTGCTGTTTCATCCTTGTTTGATCACTTATCTACCCAGTCCACTGATTGGTCCCACTGTTCATCTAAAGCAGGGGTCGGCAACCTTTCAGAAGTGGTGTGCCGAGTCTTCATTTATTCACTCTGATTTAAGGTTTCGCATGCCAGTCATACATTTTAACGTTTTTAGAAGGTCTCTTTCTATAAGTCTATAATATATAACTAAATTATTGTTGTATGTAAAGTAAAGAAGGTTTTTAAAATGTTTAAGAAGCTTCATTTAAAATTAAATTAAAATGCAGAGCCCCCCGGACTGGTGGCCAGGACCCGGGCAGTGTGAGTGCCACTGAAAATCAGCTCATGTGCCGCCTTCTGCACGCGTGCCATAGGTTGCCTACCCCTGATCTAAAGTCTTGCTGCCCCATTTATCTTCCCCTCCCTCTGAGTCCCTTGAGATTTAATTCATTTTAATATTTATTATTTGTAATATGGTAGCACTTAGAGACCCCAATGTTGTTGATGGGCACTGTACAAACATATGACAAAGAGATGCTCTCTGCCCTGAAAAGCTTACAGTCTATGTAAAGAATGTTACTTTAATATTTTCATTTTCACTCTGTTGCCTGAACCAGAACAACTGGGATTTTGTTAAATGCAAGACAGCACGGGTATGTTTTTGAAGTGGGGGTGGTGGTTGGGGGGAACTGCAAAAGAAACAAACAAAATGAGAAGTAAGGGAAGCATAGAAAAAGAAGAGAAAGAGGAGGAAGCAAGCAACCAAGAAGGGAGAGGAAATAATAGAAAAGGTGTGGGAGACATACAAATGCCATAGGTGTTGTCCTGATAGTTTAGTGGCAATGCATACTTGGAATGACCCTCACTCCCTCATCCAGCTGGAGGTGGGAATGTTGCAGAGACAGCTTAGCACTTTAGGGAAAAGGCTACATGTATAGTTCTTTAGCAACCCCTTGTGGCTGACTGAAGGAAGTTTGTATGCAGTGTTGTAGTCATGCTGGTCCCAGGATATTAGAGACAAGGTGGGTGAGGTAATATATTTTATTTCGCCAACTTCTGTTGGTGATAGAGACACGTTTTTGAGCTTAAACAGAGCTCTTCTTCAGAAGGAAGTTTGACAGGTTTGAGGGGGAACTGTTTTCACTAGAGGTTTCTTGCCAGCATGGTAGTTGCTGGCTTATTTTAAACATTAACTGACCAGTGTGGGCATACAGCTGTTAGGGCAGGTGGATTTGCAAGGCAAGAGGTGATAATCAGTTGCCTATCTATTTGCAAATTTTTCAGGGTTACTATCTGAACATCTCTGACTAGTACACATCAAATAAAGATTGGGGGATTTCAACATATCTCTAGTTTTGTGTCCTTTTTGGTAGGTGAGGTAGTCCCCATAATGCAAGGTTCTTGGAGAGGGAGAAGGGGGGAAATTAAGGTTCCTGGAAGGATGTTCCCTCCTGTCCCCCCTAAAAGAGCAGAATTTAAATAAAAAGGGGAAACAAGAGGGGAGAGAGAGACAACAAGAGAGACTTGTGGAAATGGACGGGATTGTAAGTAAAAAATTAGACACATATAATACAAAGTGATCAGAGTAGAAGAGAGTAAGAAATATGTTGCTTCATTCTAGGGAGAAAAAATTTGTGGGTTTTTTTTAGCACCCAGTCTAGTCCTTGGATGTAACATAAATATTATAATTGGATTGGTGGTTGAAATAAGCAAAATATCACTCTGAAATTTTGCAATCCTGCCTTTTGAAAGCATGTTGGAGAACAGATATTCCAGACAAAGAAAACTGAATCTCTTAGTGATAACTCTTGAATGTACAGCAGAGTTTTCAAGACAGTGCAATGTGCACCTTCACCGCTGAGATTAGAGTTCAGTCCTCAGTTTATTTTGGAACTGAGATTTTTTTTTTTAAATCATGGGTTTTTTTTAAAAACAGAGCTAATTTTCTCAGGCTGCAGAGTAGAAATGGATGCTATAGTAATAGTTAGATACAAGAAGAGGAATTGCATGACTGTTACTGGTCTAAACTCAGAATTTGCTTGTGTGTGTTTTTGGTTCATCATGAATGTTAATTTCATTTTTTTTATTTAATTGATCTTTTGTGGTGAATAGAAATATTTCCAGTAGAACAACTATTATAGCAACATGGTTGGGGGGTGGTTCAGAAAACTTCTGAGTTCATTTAAAAATATGAAAGGCATATTTCATAAGCCTTAGGACATTCTAAATACAGTAGTTCAGCATGTGTATGACACTTGCTATTTTCAAAGTCCCATGCTTTAAAAGACCACTAGATAACATTTCCTTTCAAAATAAAATTCTGTATTTCTGAACAGATATTGAACGGAGGGAGATGCATTTGTGGGAGTGAAGGAAGGATGTGTAACTAGAATACAAATGAGAGAATATTGCAGAGTAACAAAGATATCTGTGGTCTGTTCCATGTTTCAGAAGGCTGAGACCAAAGAGGAATTTGTTAAAGTCAGAAAGAGAGATTTGGAGAGATTGACAACTGAAGTGATGCAGTTACGAGACTTCCTACCTAGAATACTGAATGGAGATGTCTTGGAGAGCTTCCAGAAATTGGATGTTATTGAAACAAGTAAGTTGCACCACATTAGCAGCAATCATAAATACTTCCAACACTGTTTAGAACAAACACAGCCCAGTTTGTACAGATGGCTATAGATTTTTGTTGACACATTCTGCTTAAATATTTTGTTAAAGGATAACCCTGGTGTTTTTTAAAATTTCAGAATTAGCTAGACATATGTCAATCAATTAAATTTTTTTAAAATCTTTTAAAATTAGTTAACTGAAGACAAAACCTTTATTGATTCACGCAAGCTACCATTTTCCTATCAAAAGACAGAAAGGAAGAGAGATTGGGACAGAAGAAACTCATTCTGCACTGAAAATCATGAGAGAAGTGCAACGGCAGATGAGGCTCCAAAGAAATTCGACCTTTTGAACATAAGGCATATCTATCTGCTTCCCTTCAACTTTATATCGCAAACTACTAGGCTTCCCCCCCCCCAGCAAAATACAGGTTTTTTGAGATGGCAGAGGGTAACCCCTTTCCTATCCAAGCTCAACAGCTGTGGAGAAGAACTGAGGGAGACCATCAAAGAGGTCCAAATAGTAGTAAAGATGGTGCTGCCAGTGGCTGTTGATGCATCGTACATGGTTGCCAGATCCATGGTCATGGCCATTACACCTACATGGCTCTTGGTTGCAGACATCTGGTATTCCGAAAGAAGTACAAACTTCTATAAAAGACTTGTCCTTCAAGGAGATGAAGTACTTCAGTAACCAGATGGATGAAGTGCTCCATTCCTTCAAAGATTCAAGAGCTCTGCTGAGGTCAGTAGTAAACTATTCTCCAGTACCATACTATAAGCTGTTCTAATACCAGCTCCTACACGACAAAGAATGTTATCCTACCCCCGTAACTGCCAAGCAGAATAACCATCCAGGAAACAGCTTATTATTCCAGAAGAGACCCGTCATCTTCCATCGTGCACCCGAATCCCTTTCAGAGGCAGCAGGTTTGATGGGAGTGTTGGGAGCCTCATCAAGAGCAATCTGGAGTTGATCATCAGAAAATGCTTTACTCCCTTCCTGGGGGTGTGGCCAGAGATCACTGCTGACAAACGGGTGTTAAACATCATTGCCCACTGCTACCCCATCCTCTTTCATTTTTTTGCACCTTACCTACCACCTTCTACTGTCCCTCTTCAGGGACCCTTCTTGCGAGTGCCTGTTACAGAAAGAAGTGGCCTCTCGGAAGCCACAGAGAAGGTGCTGCAAGAGTACGGGGGTAGGGGCATGTGCTTTTAATTCTTCCTTATTATTATGAAGAAAAGGGGATTTTCGTCCTATCCTACACCCGAGGAGACCAAACAAATATGTACACTACCTCAGATTCAGGATTATTTCATCTCTTCAGGGTCAAGATCGGTTCGTGGCTCTCAACTCACAAGATAGACTTCCACATAGCCACCATCCGCCTGGCCCACAGGAAGTACCTGAGATTTACAGTGGGGCCTACTCACTAACAGAACAAGGTATTGTTATTCCGGCTCTTCACATCACCAAGAGACTTAACAAAATGCCTAACTGTGGTGATGGCAGCAGTGCACCTGAGAAAGAGGGTCATCCATATCTATTCATGGCCAGATGATGAGTTAATTGGAGGCAGCTCACGACAAGAGACATTGACAAGTTTCAGTTAAATCCTCTGTCCATTTTCCCAGCTGTACTTCCGGGAAATGTCCCTGTGGCTCGCCGCCTCCCCAACTCCCATTGGCTGGGAACGGCAAACCACGGCCATTGTGAGCTGTTTGGAGCCGTGCCTGCAGACGGACAACGTCAGCAAAATGTCTCGCGGTCCGCAAGCAGATTACCCTGATGGGCCGCATGTGACTCATGGGCTGCAGATTGCCCACCACTGGCCTAATGTATACTTACTGGCCAGAGAACTTATGTCAGCATGGAACCTCAGTGTTATTCTCCTAAAACTTATGGAGCGCACCCCCCGCTTTTGAGCCTGTCTCCTACTGTGCTCCATCCACCATCTCTCAAAACAATATTTTTTGGTGGCCACCAGCCAGCAGAGTGCGTGAGCTTCAGGCGCACATGACTGAACCCCCATACACATTGTTTCACACAGACAATGTGGTACTGGGATCTTATGAAGATTCATACCCAAAATGGTTTCTGAGTTCCAGTTAAGTCAATTCATTAACTTACCTCACAAAACAACACTCAAGACAAAGGGAGAAGAAACTACACAGTCTGGATGTATCCAGAGCTCTTTGAAATTATACTGACATGAATACATTTTCCAAAATGTCCTCTAATCAGTTTTGGCTACAGCTGGTTGTTTCATCGGAAAGTTTGTCAAACTGGATAACACAAAGTGTCTTGACATGTTACCAGTTGGCTGGTGTACCTCCCCCACCAAATATTAAGGCTCACTCCATCAGAACGCAAACAACATCTTCTGCAATTGCCTTATATTTCTCAAGCATTATTCCAAATTTGGGAGAGCAGTACTCCAATTTTCATTTGATTGACACAGCTGATACTCCTCATTCATACCATCTGGAGAAGATACTGTTTGCGAGTCACGTACAGTAGGATCCACGCTGGCACATACTTGAAGAAGAAAGAATAGATATTTACCCTACAGTAACTGTGATTTCGTGAGATGATGCTCCTTCCCTGCTTGTCAGAGTCCTCAGCAGCACAGGTTTGAGTTGCAAGGGAACTGAGGGAGGATTGCACCCAGTCTGCCCTTTATGCCCTCATGCAGGAGCATAAGGAGGCACAAGGTGCATCTGTAGCCCTGACAATCACTGCTGTTCAGACAACATTCCGAGCTTGTGCGCAGGTGGGGCATGTGCACTTACAATAGGATCCACACTGACTGCAACATTTCGAAGAATCACAGTTACCGTAGGGTAAGTAAGTAATTCTTTCTTTGTGTGGCAGTAAATAGAGCCACTTTAAGAACATAAGAACGGCCATACTGGTCAGACCGAAGGTCCATCTAGCCTAGCATCCTGTCTTTCGACAGTGGCCAATGCCGGGTGCCCCAGAGGGAATGAACAGAACAGGTAATCATCAAGTGATCCATTCCCTGTCGTCCATTCCCAGTTTCTGGCAAACAGAGGCTAGGGAAACCATCCCTGCCCATCCTGGCTAATAGTCATTGATGGACCTATCCTCCATGAATTTATCTAGTTCTTTTTTGAACCCTGTTATAGTCTTGGCCTTCACAACATCCTCTGGCAAAGAGTTCCACTGGTTGACTGTGTGTTGTGTGAAAAAATACTTCCTTTTGTTTGTTTTAAACCTGCTCTCTGTTAATTTCATTTGGTGGCACCTAGTTCTTGTGTTATGAGAAGGAGTAAATAACACTTCCTTATTTACTTTCTCCACACCAGTCATGATTTTATAGGCCGCTACTATATCCCCCCTTAGTCATCTCTTTTCCAAGCTGAAAAGTCCCAGTGTTATTAATCTCTCCTCATATGGCAGCCGTTTCATACCACAATCATTTTTGTTGCCCTTTTCTGAATCTTTTCCAATTCCAACATACATTTTTTGAGATGAGGCGACCACATCCTTACGTAGTATTCAAGATGTGGGCAAACCATGGATTTATATAGAGGCAGTATGATATTTTCTGTCTTATTATCTATTCCTTTCTTAATGATGCCCAACATTCTGTTTGCTTTTTTGACTTCCGCTGCACATTGAGTGGATGTTTTCAGAGAATTATCCATAATGACTCCAAGATCTCTTTCTTGAGTGGTAACAGCTAATTTAGACCCCATCATTTTATATGTATAGTTGGGATTATGTTTTCCAATGTGCATTACTTTGCATTTATCAACTTTGAATTTCATCTGCCATTTTGTTGCCCAGTCACCCAGTTTTGAGAGATCCTTTTGTGGCTCTTTGCAGTCTGCATGGGACTTCACTATCTTGAGTAGTTTTATATCATCTGCAAATTTTGCTGCCTCATTGTTTACCCCTTTTTCCAGATCATTTATGAATATGTTAAATAGGACTGGTCCCAGAACAGACCCCTGGGGGACACCACTATTTACCTCTCTCCATTCTGAAAATGGACCATTTATTCCGACCATTTGTTTCCTATCTTTTAACCAGTTACCAATCCATGAGATGACTTTCCCTCTTATCCCATGACTGCTTACTTTGCTTAAGAGCCCTTGGTGAGGAACCTTGTCAAAGGCTTTCTGAAAATCTAAGTACACTATATCCATTGGATCCCCCCTTGTCCACATGCTTGTTGACCCCCTCAAAGAATTCTAGTAGATTGGTGAGGCATGATTTCCCTTTACAAAAACCATGTTGACTATTCCCCAACCAATTATGTTCATCTATGTGTCTGGCAGTTTAGTTCTTTACTATAGTTTCAACCAGTTTGCCGTCCTGTAATTGCTGGGGTCACCTCTGGAGCCACTTTGTTCTTTCCCAGTGAATTGTGGGAGAACTAGTCTGTCCTTCTGAGCACATGGGGGGATTTGTGAGACGGCACTGGAGGAAGTTTTTAAAATTAATTTTTTTCCCTTCAGAATTTCACAGTTCGTTATTCAAATATAAGAGAAATTAATATTTAAAGTGATTATTCAGTTAACTAAGTGGTACTCTATGTTCAGAGAGGAGACCTGGTCCTGGTCTCTCATTCTGCAGATTGCAGTGGGTGAGACTGTCCTATGAAGACAGCCCACCTAGTGATGCAGGCTAGTTTGAAGTGGCATGGGGCTAATCTCTTGATTTGTTAGCATTATAATTGTGATGGGTTGGATCACAGAAACCCCCTTGGGGCTGCCAGCTTATGTGCCAAGACTACTTCTGCCCCTGCTTTCCCTGCCCACTTGGGACTCCAGCACCCTGTCTTGTTGAGCCAGACACGCCAGTTTGCTCTAACACAGACCCAGGGTCTGAACCATGTGCCCCAAAGCTGCAGACTTAACTGAAAGCAATTTAAGAAGTGTTCTTGTCTTTAACACTCAGATGCCCATATAAAGCTTAAACAGGGTTTATCTCATAAATTGTTCCCCCTCTATAACACTGATAGAGAGATATGCACAGCTGTTTGCTCTCCCCCCCCCTCCCCCGGTATTAATACATACTCAGGGTTAATTAGTAAGTAAAAAGTGATTGTATTAAATATAGAAAGTAGGATTTAAGTGGTTCCAAGTAATAGCAGACAGAACAAAGTGAATTACCAAGCAAAATAAAATAGAACACGCAAGTCTATGTCTAATACAGTAAGAAAACTGAATACAGATAAAAACCTCACCCTCAGAGGAATTCCAGTAAGCTTCCTTTTACAGACTAGTCTCCTTCTAGTCTGGGTCCAGCAATCACTCACACCCCCCGTAGTTACTCTCCTTTGTTCCAGTTTCTTTCAGGTATTCTTGGGGGTGGAGAGGCTATCTCTTTAGCCAACTGAAGACCAAATGGAGGGGTTTAAATAGACTTTCTCTTGTGGGTGGAGACCCCCTCCTCTCTCCTATGCAAAGTCCAGCTCCAAGATGGAGTTTTGGGGTCACATGGGCAAGTCACATGTCCATGCATGACTCAGTTTTTACAGGCAGCCGCCATTGTCTACATGTTACCCTGAATGTTCTCAGGTAGACTTCTTATGTGGATTGGAGGCTTCCAAGATTCATTGTCCTTTAAGTGTTTCTTGATTGGGCACTTAATTTGCACATTCCTTTCTCAAGAAGCTGACCAAATGCTTTACTAAGGCCACTTAGAAATCAAGCAAGTACACAGCCAATATTTATAACTTCGAACACAACAATGACACATGCATACAAATAGGATGAATATATTCAGTAGAGCATAACCTTTACATAGATATGTTACATAGCATATGTAGCATAAAACATTCCAGTTATATCATATATACATTCATAAGGATATTTCCATGAAGCCTTATGGGGTGCAACGTCACAATAATAATTTGCACTTGATTTCTATTTATTACAGCAAAGCACTTTAAATAAAATCATATTTCTAATAAATTTGGAGATCAGTTTCTCTTATTTAACTGTTTTTCTTTTTTCTTTAAAGCAATCATGGATCAGTTTTAGCCAGCTCTATAAAGATATGCGTAGCATTTATCTAGTGTTCCACAAACATTAATACATTTGGAGTGCTTGTACTACATTTTTTAATTGTTCACATACTTCATCCCCATAGATTAAATCAACATTTACTTCTAGTTGGTATTGGTATTTTCCTCATCTTTGCCACTAAAGTTGAGGGCAAAGACTCCAGATAATCTGCAGATTATGAAAACTAATAAAAAATAGAAAATGAACGACATTAAATATAAAGTTAATATTCTGGGCAAAAGGGAGCTCAGTTTCAACATAGCGTACTGTACCCTGTTGTGGTCAAGTAAGAGAGATTTGATCCTTCACCGTGAATTCTCATGTATTTCCTGGTTTAAATCTAAAACTTCATGTTCATTTAATAGATTTTTTTGTAATAGTTGTTTAATAATGTGACACATGGTTATAGTCCCAGTTGGCCACAAGGAGGAGGCCTGACACAACCAAATATTAAAGCAGACTCTTCAAATTGCATTTGGCAGAATCTTCATGCTTAGTATAAGGTAGCTGCTTGTAACTTCTTATTGTTTAATTTTTTCAAATTATTTTTTGTAGACATGGAGAAAAGAGAGCAAGAACTAGAGCAGGTAAGAATGGATTGTGAACACTTCAAAGCTCGTCTGGAAACAGCCCAAGCAGATTGCATGAGGGAGAAAAAGGTACATTTGTTCACAAAAAAGTAAGCTATGATCTGTATGCTTGAGTTTTAGTAAGAAGTGCAGGGAAATACCAGTTCAGCACTTGAACCTTGCAAGATATAATATCTCTTCAAGTATATGGCTTCTGGACAACCTGGAAAACTGTTGGGCATTGAGTTCATATAGCCAAATAATATGTAAATTGTGCACCTAAAAGTTCTACGTTAATACTTTTTATATGAAAGATTGTCTAGAACAGAAAGATCCATATGATAAGAGTAGTAAAATGAAACACAGCTGTAGTACTAATAATTATTTGAAGCTGGAATCTTAAAGGGAAACAAATTCACACTTCTGTCTGAATTTCTTTACCGCTTGTTATAAATGGCTCTAAAATAACTAATTACGTATTATTCCTATAAATGGAGTTGTGGGGGGAACTAAATATGTTTGATAATTGTGTTCCGAGATCTCTCCTTTTTTTCAAACATAAAATTACACCTGAATTGGTATAATAAAGAGATTGTCTCTCAGTTATACATGTATGTGTTGCATAGTCTACAGGAGGTTCAGAATAATTTGATTTTTTTATATTGTATGTGCCACAATTGTTACATGTCACAGGATGAATTTAGGACAGTTTTATCCTTAAATATGAATTTCCTTAATTTTTTTTTAGATTGACTCTTTTTGAATCTGGTTTAACACACAGCACTGCAAATCTACATAAATGTGCTCTTTGTATCAAGATTGAGAAACACACTGCTTGGGTGTTCTCAAAGCTTGTTGCAAGATCTTTTCAGATAGTTGACATCAAGAGCTGTTTGGAGGAATTAGTCCCTTGAATTTAATATAACATTTCTATAATATGTCTGTTTCAAAAGGGAAAATACATAGAATATAACACAGGCATTGCTATGCACAAAATATTGAACAAAACCGGCCCCAGGACCGACCCTTGGGGCACTCCGCTTGATACTGGCTACCAACTAGACATGGAGCCATTGATCACTACCCGTTGAGCCCGACAATCTAGCCAGCTTTCTGTCCACCTTATAGTCCATTCATCCAGCCCATACTTCTTTAACTTGCTGGCAAGAATACTGTGGGAGACCGTATCAAAAGCTTTGCTAAAGTCAAGGAATAACACGTCCACTGCTTTCCCCTCATCCACAGAGCCAGTTATCTCATCATAGAAGGCAATTAGGTTAGTCAGGCATGACTTGCCCTTGGTGAATCCATGCTGTCTGTTCCTGATCACTTTCCTCTCCTCTAAGTGCTTCAGAATTGATTCCTTGAGGACCTGCTCCATGATTTTTCCAGGGACTGAGGTGAGGCTGACTGGCCTGTAGTTCCCCGGATCCTCCTCCTTCCCTTTTTTAAAGATGGGCAATACATTAGCCTTTTTCCAGTCATCCGGGACCTCCCCCGATTGCCATGAGTTTTCAAAGATAATGGCCAATGGCTCCGCAATCACATCTGCCAACTCCTTTAGCACCCTCGGATGCAGTGCATCCGGCCCCATGGACTTGTGCTCGTCCCGGGATGGGAGCCGTCAGGGAACAGGGGGGGTTGGATGGGGCAGGAGTCGGGGGGGCCATTAGGGGGTGAGGAGCGGGGGGGGGGGGGGGGATGATAGGGGGCAGTGCCGGGCCACGCCTGGCTGTTTGGGCAGGCACAACCTCCCCTAACCGGCCCTCCATACAATTTCCGAAACCCAGTGTGGCCCTCAGGCCAAAAGGTTTGCCTGCCCCTGTGCTAGCTGCACCTCCAAGTGTGATTTGGCCTTCCTGATTTCACTCCTGCATGCCTGAGCAATATTTTTATACTCCTCCCTGGTCATTTGTCCAATCTTCCACTTCTTGTAAGCTTCTTTTTTGCGTTTAAGATCAGCAAGGATTTCACTGTTAAGACAAGCTGGTCGCCTGCCATATTTACTATTCTTTCTACACATTGGGATGGTTTGTTCCTGCAACCTCAATAAGGATTCTTTAAAATACAACCAGATCTCCTGGACTCCTTTCCCCCTCATGTTATTCTCCCAGGGGATCCTGCCCATCAGTTCCCTGAGGGAGTCAAAGTCTGCTTTTCTGAAGTCCAGGGTCCTTATTCTGCTGCTCTCCTTTCTTCCTTGTGTCAGGATCCTGAACTTGACCATCTCATGGTCACTGTCTCCCAGGTTCCCATCTACTTTTGCTTCCCCTACTAATTCTTCCCTGTTTGTGAGCAGCAGGTCAAGAAGAGCTCTGCCCGTAGTTATGCATTATTTTTAGAGCTTCGTCCTCCTGAAGTTCTAGTAGTTCCATTTCTATAGCAGATGTTTCTGTAATCACGGTTTTGGGAATCGGACAGCCATCGTTGATCACATCAACCTTGAAAGGGTTTACAAGAAAGGCGAAGCAGGATCTCAGCTTCTGCAAGTCTTCAAACCTGGACTGAAAGTATCAAGCAGTCCTTGTCAATTACCTCTGTATTCCTCGAGTTTGTGATCTTCTACTTCAATTTCAGGGAATGTTTTTACCCTACTCTTGAGTTGGGGAAAGTGATTGAAGTCTCTTGACACTATGTTGCTGAAGCTTTAACTTGTTCTGGAAGCTGAATACTGTCTGAGTAAGGTCAGAAATAATCTTATCCTTCCCTTGGAGTGCCAAATTGAAAGTTTGCAGATGCTGCATAATATCCGCGAAAAACATCAGATTCTGCATCCATTGCTCATCTTTCAGTTTTGGATAGGACTTTTCTTTTTCTTCAAGGAAAGCATTGAAAGGCTCCAGCAGTTCCACAAACTTATTTAAGACATTTCTGGTTGATAACCACCTCACAATACAGTAGAAAGAGATGTCATTAGGTTTGTCTTCAAGATCCAGCTTTTCAATGAAATTTTTGAGCTGTTGATGGTTCTTCCCATTCGAGCAGATGAAATTGACAAATTCTAGGACAGTTTTTGTAATATTTTTGTACTTGAAGTATCTGCCTGTGAGGTGTTTACAGTGGATGATAAAATGAACAGGGAGAAACTCTGGAAATTTGAGATTGCTTTTCAAGAGTCCGATAAGGCCTACTTTTCCCCCCACCATGGCAGGTACTCCATCCATTGCTACACTGACAAGTTTATCCAGTGGTACATCGGCATTTGTCAATGCTTTGTCAAGTGCATTCTTTATGTCAACACCACGGGTTGTTTCTTTTAGCGCCACTAAGTCCAACATTTCTTCTTTCACAATTACATCCACGGAAACATAGCGAACAAATATAGCTAGTTGTGGTCTATCTTGTATATCGTGGATTCATTGACAGGTGGAATGCTAGAGAATTCTTTAGATCGTTTTGCATCTTGCATGCAACATCAGCACTGATCTGGGAGATCTGCCTCTCCATAGGGTGGCGCGAAATTGGAATTTGCTTTATTGGTTGTTGAAGTTTTGTGTTACTTGGATGTAAAATTGCAACCACTTCTGCAGTATTCTTCTTAACAAATTCTCCATCACAAAATGGACATTTAGCACAAGCGATATTCCATGACATAACAAAACTAGCTTTGGTCATTGTGTCAGCTTCCTTACTGAACACAGAAAGTAGTTGACTGTTTAGGCGTGATTTTAATGCAGTTAGCTTGTTCTTCCTTAATTCTGATTCAGGAGTGTATTTAGACAAAAAGTTATTATGATTAGTTTTGTGGTGAGGTTTCAAGTTGCTCACTTTGTAGTGAGTGAGCAATGCTCTGCAGATAAGGCACAGGGGTTTACCACTTTTAACAGTGAATGCAAATTCTTCCTCTCATTCTGGCTTAAAACTTCAGTTTTCTTCATACTTGCGTTTCTTACAATTTGAAGATGTCATTGTCATCCACGAAATTAACGGAGGGTTAACACTTAAATCTAAAACTATTGAAATCTGAATTATGAACAGTAAACACAGCCTATGTTGTGCAGAATGTGGGGAGATCCCAAGTAAGGAGGTCCACACAGTACTATGTGAAGCAATTTCCTGTTATAATGGGCATGTGCAGCTGAAATCCCGAGCCTGGGCACCTCCTGCAGGGCTGGACTCCCAAGCACCGGCTCTTCCCATGGGGCTACAAACCCATGTATCAGCTCTTCCCAGCGAGGCTGCAGCCCCGTGCACTGGCTTTTCCTGGCGGAGCCGCAGACCCGTGCACTGGCTCTTCCTGGTGGGGCTGCAGCCCTGAGCCTCTGCTCCTCTGGCGGGGCGACAGCCCCGAGCTCTGTGATCCGCACTCAAACTCTTAAAGAGCTGCATTTTGGCCACGCCTCTTATAGTAATTTCATCTAGACCACTTTTCCCTAGTTTGCTTATGAAAATGTCATGGGGGATTGTGTCAAAAGCCTTACTAAAAATCAAGATATATCACAACTAGAGCTTCCCCCTATTCAGTAGACCAGTAACCCTGTCAAAGAAGGAAATTAGATTGGTTTGGCATGATTTGTTCTTGACAAATCCATGTTGGCTGTTCCTTCTAATCCTGTTATCCTCCAGGTGCGTATCAACTGATTGTTTAATAATTTGTTCCAGTATCTTTCCAAGTGTCAAATTAGGCTGATTGGTCTATAATTCCCCGGGTCCTCTTTGTTCTCCTTTTAAAAGAAAGGTACCATGGTTGCCTTTCTTTCGTCTTCTGTGACCTCAGCCTCCTCCAGGAGATCTTGAAGATAATTGCCAATGATGCCAAGATTGCTTTAGCTAGTTCCATAAACACCCTAGGATGAATTTCATCGGGTCCTGCTGACTTGAATACATCCAGCTTTTCTAAATATTCTTTAACCTGTTTTTTCCCTATTTTGGCTTGCATTCCTTCCGCCTTGTTGATAATATTAATACTCTTTTCTTGGTCAAGAATGAATAATCGTTTTGTAGTCCACTGTTTTTTTCACAAACTTAGATAACTGTGATGTCCCGGGTCTCGAACCCAGGCCCTAGGAATCCCCAGACAGCTGCACCATCCTGACCTCCACCCAATAACTATGGAAACCTGGTATGCTTGAGCAGCTACTAGGGCTGTAGCCTCAGCCAAGGCAACACCTATGGGAACTCTGATTGGAGGATCGCCCACCTCCACCAGGAGGAGGAACAGGAAGTTTGTCTGAGTAACAAGGTGGTGTCCTGTTGTGGCTGCATTGGACCCTGCTTGTTTCTGCTTACTGTACCCAACCCTGTTCCTGCCTTGGCTCCTGTACCCTCTTGTGCGCCTGCTCCATGCTTGATCCTTGCCTCTCCTCCTGTCTTTGCGCCTCACCTCCCAACCGCATTGATCAGTCCTGGCTGTGACCCTGACTCCTGCTCTGACTACTAGGCCAAACTGCCTACGTCTCTGTCCCTAACAATAACTTCTTTAGGAAATTAAGACACCCTCTGAACCTGAGCAAAATTGGAAGCATAAATGTCATCTTTGGTTCACTACTGTCGTCTTAACTAATCACTTTCTAGTTACGTAGTTTATCACTGTCGTAGTCATGAAGTTTGACCCTTCTTGGAAGATGCTGCACAGCACAATAACTAGTCAGTGGTGTGCACCCACAGTAGAATTGCTTCTTGGAGGGTTGTTAGTGTGTTTTTTGCAGGGTCTGTTTATTCCCCTGATCTTGTAAATATTATTTCTGGTTTTCATTCATTTGCTATGATGTTGTTTGTGAAGGGTTTGATTTTTTTGCTGTGGCTTTGCATTCTGACAGGCTTATCCAGTTATGACATTACCAAAGTTATGTCTTTTTAATCAACATCGCATTTCCCCTCCTAAGTGCAAAATGCAAACACTGAATAAATGCAATACAGAAAAGAAGAGGGATAGGAAGAAAGTTCAGTGTATTTGAGTAGAAGACTTGCTGCAAGATGGTGTCAGAAGCTAATGGATCTGATGTTGAGTTTAGAGAAAAGAGAGTAAATTCAACAAACTCATTTTTAAGTTAACAAGATTTTAATGGCTGGTTTTAATAACAGGCTGCTTTTAGTACCCCCAGAAAATGTTCCAAAAACTATTTACCAGCAACGGAAGTCCCAGATTCTTTGGTATCAGTAATTAGTGTAAGTCTATTGAGTAGACTACAGTAACAGAATATATTGTGGATTAATGCTGAAAAATCTGCTCAATACATTTCATTTGCAAAACAGTGAATCATACGTTGCATTTCCTACTGCCAGCAAATTTAATCAACACAAGGGTGGCTATAAGATGTGATGTAGGCAGCTAGATGTGGACATAGGAAAAGATCAGCAAAGTAGATTTTTAGACCAATGTGACCTGAAAGATCTAATTAAAGTAATCACTTCTAACAGTAACGTATGAATCTGTGAAGCATTGTGGATGGATAGGGGTACCATGTTATAGCAGCTTATCTTTAGGTGACTTTAACTCTTTCGGTATTTTCAACCCCACAACTTCAAAAATTTAGACAACCCCCCAAAATTGAGATCCCTAGCTTTGAAATCCTGAGCGTAGTGTTTTTCGTTTGGTTTGGTTTTTTTTTAAATCATATGTTTGGCTCTGGGTTTTTTTTCCATACTCAAACTTGTTAAGAAAATATACTCCCCCCGCACTCCTCCCGCCCTTATATGTGTTGGGATGGGAAACACACAGGGCACCCACACAAACAGGATGCTTTCTTCTGACATGGACTGTACTTTCCCCATTTTTAACTCTTCAGTTGGCATCCTTTTCTTTACTGGCCCCTACTCCCTCTGCTCAAGGCACTCTCCAGTAGCCTCCCCCCCGAGAGGTGTGGTACAGCCGCCCACCACCTCCATCTCCCTGTTTCCAGTTCCTGGCACCCCAGTTGTGATGTCACTCCCCCAGCCTCTATAGCACTGCACACATTGGGATAGTCTGAGTGGCCCAGAAGCCCATACCC
>NW_020664381.1:90030-137454 GCF_002925995.2 Terrapene triunguis
ATCCTGTCTCATTCTGCCACTGCATGTCAGGGAAGTATAGCCTCTAGCTTCTCTTAGATAGGCCTCTATTTTTTTCTGGGGCATCTATTCTAGCTCACAAGCAACTTTATCTCACATGGCTGAGATACTTAGCAGTTTTTCACAGGACTGCTACCCCAAGACTCACCTGTCTTGCTAAAATCTCTTGTCTCTCAGTGAGAGATGCAATTCTTTGTGTAGTAGAAGCTGATTCTACTTTAACTTGAACCACTGAGGGTATTGTAGCTGTCATTGTTTAACTCTAGCACTGCTCCATAAGTTGCAGGTGACAGACTCCTAGCTCCTGTTGACTTCCCCAGCACACAGCATGGTTATTCAGACTGCTCTGGAGAGAGAATTTAGCTCTGTGGAAGTACTGTGAATTGCCGCATTTTATATATGGCCGTAATATTGTCTCCCTTTCTCTGGCTTAGTGGTAGAAACGTAGTTGGGATGCTTTGAAACCAAATGAAATGCCCTTCAGTATTAATCTCCCAAAATTTACTTAAATTAATTTTAGGAGAAACTAGCCCTTCGACAGCAGCTGAATGAGGCAAGACAACAACTACTGCAGCAGGCAGAATATTGTACAGAAATGGGAGCTGCAGTCTGTACTTTGTTATGGGGTGTCTCTAGCAATGAGGAAGCAGTTAAAAACATTCTAGGAGGGGTGAGTACTACAGATGTATACATTTTAGTGGGAATGCTTAGGTATTCTAGGTAGATAACGTGCTGTAGATAACGTATCTTAACACATAGGTGTATTTCAGTAATTGAACATATAGCAAAATAATTCTCTGAATTGTTTATTCTTTTTGGTCTATCCAATTTTTATAGTCTATAAATGGTTTAATGTAGAGCAAGCAGGGAACAAACAGTAATTTAATATTTGATGTTAAAAGACACAGATAAGAGGGACATTTTCTTCTTTCACCAGCTATCAGACTGAAAATGCAGATTACTGCCATCACAGTGTAAATAATTTTGCAAACCCACCACCAGGGGAAAAAAATCCCTCACATTACTTCAGCAATTCCCTTGCCCACTCATTCACCAATGTTCGTACCTACCAACCAGTCCTCCACCCTGCAGTGCTCATCAGAAAATGCGCAGTCTACCTCTCAGGCCATGAAACACAAAGAACAATGGGATGTTTCTTCCTCTGTTCTAGCCCACAAAATTAAAAGTGATTGTTTTAAAACCAATTTAAAATGGAGAAGAGTGATAGAGTACTATGATCGACTAAGATTCTAACCCGTGTTACTTTGGTGAAGGAAGTGCATGTTTGGAACTACTTCGCCATACTAACACATTTCATTCAAAACATCAATTATGTCACTTCCTAAGGGCAGGTCTACACTTACTTCCTGGTCTGGCCGTAAGCAATCGATCCTCTGGGATCGATTTATCACGTCTTGTCTAGACGCGATAAATCGATCCCGGAAGTGCTCGCCGTCAACGCCGCTACTCCAGCTCGGCGAGAGGAGTACGCGGCATCGATGGGGGAGCCTGCCTGCCACGTCTGGACCCGTGGTAAGTTCGAATTAAGGTACTTCGAATTCAGCTACGTTATTAACGTAGCTGAATTTGCGTACCTTAGTTCGAAGTGGGGGGTTAGTGTGGACCAGGCCTTTGAGGAATATTCCATGGATCATGATTTTAAAATATCTGCACTTCTTGCACATTGATAGTAATAGGCACCTAGGATATGTTGGTTAGTTTATGTGGAATATACAAATGTACAGTCAGTGCACTGCGTTAAAGTCATTATACTGAGGATGAATTGGCTACTTATTTCTCAATGCCCAGGAATCGTTTGAAAAAAAAAGGTTAAAATCATGCCAGGTGTAAATGGATGCAACTGCTCTGGAATTCTCTGGGTGACAAATGGAAATAAGGTATACTCCCAATTTTCCCAAACCCTATTATCTGAACTTCTGCATGATCCAAATCCCTTTCTTGCTCCCTGGGATTTGGCTAATGGAAAGGTTCGGACAATAGAGCAGAAACCTTCAGCCATGGGAGAGGTAACCCTGCTGGTGAATGGCTCCTGGGGCAGTGCAGGGAGCCCTTTGCAGCCCCACTGTCACAGGAGAGAGTGAGCAGGGCTATGACAGCACAGCGTCAGACGGCTCCCTGCACTATCCTAGGGCTGGTGACACCCATTCCCTGCAGATGCAAGGTGCAGGGAATGCTGCAGTCCTGGTGGGTCAGAGCAGAGTCCTGATCTGCTCTGCCCAGCCAGTACAGCCTCCTCCCCAGCACCTTGCAGAGGGCTCCCTGCAGTGTCACTCCTGTCCTCTTGATTATCCAAACTCCTGATTTACTGAACAAAATTCATGTCCACCATGCTATTCAGATAATTGGGAGCATACCGTATAAGATACATTTTTGGTATAAATTGACCTTAATTTGTCATTCAGTGGATGTGCAAAATGAGTATAACTTACACAGCTTTATCTTACACTCTGTTATCAGTTGCTTTTTCTGCAATGCTGCTTCTGTCCCTGCCATATTTAAGTTGCTCATTTTACTATCACACTAAATGCCACTTAGATGAGCTCAAGTTGCACTACTTTACCATCTTTGCCAGTTTTCTGATCAGTTTGCACTCCACATTTAACAACTTCTACCATTTATGTAACTGCTGAATTTGGCAGCTGAGTTCTAGTCACTGGAGGAGGTCTCATAAGGGAGGAGTTCTGCAAGAGACAATAAACTATAGCATGTAAAGAAATATGACATGTACAGTGGGTAGAGGCAACACTTGTATCCTATTGTATGTTCCTTTCAGTATTACTTAGTGCAACCTGTGAAAGTGAATGTTTTCCCTCCGCACTTACAGAGCAAAGCAGTAAAGTTTTTCACAATCACGGGACAAACTATGGAGAGCTTTGTGAGGTCATTAGGTGAAGATACCAAACACCAAGATCTGGATTCTGATGAAAATCAGTTTGTATTAGCTTTGGCAGGGATTGTGACAAGTAAGTCAGTTTTGTATGTCAGGACTATATTCCACATGTACTGTAAGGAGCATATATTGCAGTAAATGTAGGATGATGCATATCTAGCTGTTTGACTAAATGACTGATTTTTTTAAAATGTTGGTATCATTTATGAATCACTATTCTCTTCAAGTTCTAGAAAGCTTCATTGTCTTCTAGCTGTGTTAGTTCTGCCATGCTAAGAAGAGTAAAACATGATAAAACTTAAAGTAAGTTGGTAAATATGATTCTGAATTCATCCTGGGAGCAGATCTGTTGAAAAGAAAAAGCTGCCGTTTAGATTCTCTCTCGCTATAATCACGCTTTGAAATCAGAAGTTTAGACAAGGCTTTCACTTCTAATATAATATTAGTAGAAGACATAAGCTAATTATCTCAACTTCCAGAAGGTTGATATTCCTCACAAATGGTTATTAAGGAAGCCTGATATCCTAGGGTGAGAAGTAAAAGATAGGAAGCCAAAGAATTAACTGTTTGCTCTTGGCATGGAAAAATGTTAAAAGCTGTGTGCCCCTGGAATCAACATCGTGAAAGAGGGCCAAACTATTGAGATGGAAGCATAGAGAGGATTGTGAAGAACTACACAAATTCCTAATAAAACTAGGAAAACTGGCCAAAATGATGGCAGATGAAATTCAACATTGGCAAGTACAAGATGTTCCAAATAAGAACAACAACATAAATTATTCATACACAGTAGTGGGTTCTGAATTTAATAACCTATTTTTAGAGTAGGATGGTGGTGATCTAGGTGTCACTGTGACTAGTTCATTAAGATATCTAGTAAATGTGAGTAAGATGAAAGACTATTAAGAATAATATAGAAAACATTATTTCCTTCAACAAATTAAAGGTGTGATTTTATTCTGCCTCAGATCCCTTCATTTATAAAAGCATAACAGAAATAAAGGTCCAGAGACTGACAATGACAATGTTTAGAGGTTTGTGGAATGAGGAAGGCTTCGGTGGGAGTTAAAAATAAAAATAATATTGCCAATGACTTCAGTGCTGCTGAGATTTCACCTAGTATGTCTATTTAATTTGGAAAGGAGAATGTTTAAGGAGAAATATGGTAAAGGATACACTGTAATGAATGATTGAACCTTAATCCTGGTTTTGCAACCTTAACATTTTTAAGGTAGGTTTTTTGGATATAAATTCTTAATTATAATGAAAAAATGAAAAAACAAAACAGAATTTCCATCATGTGTAACCAGATTGGCCTACAATTTGGGTCTTCTAGGTTAGATTAGGTCTGCTCTAAATTGGGAGATTCTGGTCTCCTTGCCTCCCAACACAAGAACACGAGGGCATTTAATAAAATTGAAAGGTAGCAAATTAAAAACTGATTAAAGGAAATACTTTTTAATTCAACATGTAATTAGACTGTGAAACTCATTGCCCCTGGCTGCTGTTGAGGCCAACAATTTAGTAAGATTGAAAGAGGGACTGGATATTTATATAGCTGAAAAGATTATCCAGATTTGTTATAGTTACTGCAAAAAAATAGTTGTTGAAGGGAGACAATATTTTATGCTTCTGGGTTTAAACCAGTTTTTATCCATTGGGGATTAGAGTGAGATCTTCATGGGATTCCATATTTGCCTGCTGTAGGTTTCTTGCCCCTTTCTCTGACTCTTCTGGTGCAGGCCATTGTTGGAGACAGGATACTGAACTAGATGTATGTAAGTCTGAGCTAGTATGGGAATTCCTCTGTTTCTGTGTCTTTTAAGATACATTTCTATGACGTATGTTGTTACTTCTTCAAGGGGTATTCTCTGTCTTTAATGGGTTCATTGGGTTCAGCATCGGAAGTGTATTCATGTGAGAGCGATATTTATTGTTACTGAAATGTCTAACAAATTTGGGGCTAGCCGCCTGAAGATACAGAATGGTGAGCAGGACTTTGAACCCAACCAACATATTAGCATTAGTACAGGCCCTGAACCTATTTTAAATGCTTTTGCCCTCTCATCATCTCCATCTCTTAAAATATTAGCACATACAGTGATACTCATACTTTGACATTTGTCATTTTTTTTCATGTATAAAAATGTCAAGTGGGCATCTGTGATTTTTGTATCAAGTGTTTTCCCCAGATTTTAGATATAAAATTGTCTCGAAATTGGTTTGAAGTGGATGATGTAGTAAGTTTGTTAATTATTTTTAATGCTGCTTTCTCCTTTAGAACAAATAAAGAAGAAAAAAATCTTTTATGGTGATTTTTGTAAAAATAATTATTAAGCAGGAGAGAAAAAAAGAAAACAAGACCAATGTAGAGTTTCAGAAACAGTAAACCAGTCCAGCAATGATTTACTCTTCCAAACAACCTAAACCATCAGTTGATTGCAAAATCATTGTCACACTGTCTAGAGTAGCCCACAACTGAGAGTGCCAATCTCAGGTCAGACTGTCAGAAAACAGGGCAGACCCCCCAAACTGGTAGTATATTCTATAATTAGATTTCACCACACCAGTAGCACATGTGCACTCCTGGATCACTATATTAGTCTTACCATGGAGTCACAAACAGTCCCCTTAGGCTCTCCAGCACATCTTGCTACCCAGACAAACTAGACATTGTGATGAAAGGTTATTAAAACCAAAAATCACCTCACATTAGTACTCCCAATTCCAAAGGAACAGTCACTTTTCCCTAGTCAATGGATACTCTCAATCTTGCACCAAAAACACTAGCAGCCAATTTCTCAAGTAATCTAATTAAAGGTTTATTAGCTAAGAAAAAGAAATGAGTTATTGAGAAGTTAAAGCAGGTAAAACACATTAAAAGGTGAGTCTAAGTTTGTACATCCAAATCAGTAGCAGAGATGTAGTAATCTGCTAGCTTTCCCTAAGTCTCTCAGCGTTTATCCAAATAATTCTGGGGATCTCTGTCTACTTGCTCAGTATTCAACCCTGTTAGAATCCAAACAGTTCAGATATTCAGGATCATTCCCTGGATCCATTCTTATAGCTGTCTTCCCCGGAAAGCAATTTGGCAAATGTTTCCATTACAGAATGGGCTTTTCCTTGGTTGACTAAATGCAGACTGGGTCTGTGGATTTCCCATTGTCGAACACAATGACCCATGCTTTGAAGTTAGCATGCTTCTTCATTTATATTTCCAAGGCTTCAATCCCATTTGATGGGCAATCCAATTACAGAGATATACACAATGCATTTAGTTACAGCAATCCAAACAATCTTTCATTAGTTTTCATGAAGTTTACACATCAATTAAATTCTCACTAACATAAACTTTTGATCTAGGGTTAATTAAGTACAGGGTATACATAATGTAATGCGATAGTAAACAACAGATTATAGGTAAGTGAAGACAATAACATTAAAATTTCTTTGGTATTCAAACCACAAGTGAATTGGCCTATGGCTTTGATTTGAGCTGGTCTCTCAGCATCAAGCTGAAGTGGTCTGTCAGTGTCACAGTCATTACTTAAAAGCACCCTGCAAATGTTAAAAAACCAGCAGTAAAAAGAGCAAATAGGAAAAAAGATGCCTAATACCACCTGCCAGATTTTGTTACAGTAAATCCATTCCAGACGAGGGTTGTAATTTCTAAAACGTCGCGTTTTTGCACTTATTTCTCTTTCTTTCCGCTCTACTGTTGGTGAATATATATTCTCCCTTTTTTAACCATTTTGGGATTGATAATATAGCAAGACTACATGTATATATTCTCATAATTTTGTCATGTTAATGTGAGGATTACAATATATTTTCTCTTTAAGGGTTCAGTGTGTCACAATACACTGCAATGGGCCTGATCCTCATCTCACTTACTCCAGTTTTACACCTGCCATGACTCTGTAGATTTCAGTCAAGTTATTCCTGATTTACATCTGTCTGAGGAGAGTCAGGCTCATTTTTTTTAAAAGCAAGCTGCTGTAATGTTGTTTCATTCCTCACTGCTTAACATTTGAACTTGTTTTGCTTCCTATAGTACAAGAAGTTTATTCAAGAGAAAACTGTATCCTTAGCAGAGAAATAGTCTTTCTGCATTTTTTGCCTGTTGTGTTGTCCACTGCATAAGGAAGCACTCCTACAAGAGCAGGGAAGATCTTGCATATTGACCTCTGTTGCTGCTTTAGATGTGTACTCTAGCCGGGAACGTAGGGGGAATAAATATAAAACAATCTACATCAGTAGTGGGCAACTCGCAGCCCCGTGGGCTGCATGCGGCCCATCAGGGTCAGCTGATTGCAGGCCGTGAGACATTTTGCGGATGTTGAGTGTCCACAGCATGGCCCCGTGCAGCTCCCAGTGGCCGCGGTTCACCGTTCCCGGCCAATGGGAGCTGCAGGAAGCTGCAGGCCGCAGGGACATGCTGGCTGCCACTTCCCGCAGCTCCCATGGGCCGGGAACGGCGAACTGCGTCCACTGGGAGCTGCGGGGGGCTGTGCCTGCGGACATTGAGCCTCCGCAAATTGTCTCGCGGCCCGCAATCAGCTTACCCTGATGGGCCACAGGTTGCCCACCACTGATCTACATCTTCCTTCCTTTAAAACTGAGACCATTAGGATCAACTTTGCATTATTTCCACAGATGCTGCCAGTTCAGAGCTTTTTGAATCATACCTGTTTCATAACTCATTGCATTACAAATTTTGCTACGGAGCCACCCTGAATACATATTTTAATGAACAATGTATAATTATAAACAGGTGTTTTGACTGCTAGGTATTGTTTACTGCTTCAGTAACATATTATACAATTCCGTATTGACTCTGTCTCTACATTTAGGGAAAGGTTTATAGATGTTACAGCTCAGTCTTCACAGTTCCTACAGGTAGTTAATATTTGATTGTATTAGATACAAACTAATTTTCCTGTTTTTTGGAATGTGATTTTTATTATTTTATTTTGTGTTCTGTTGTAGATGTTGCTGCATTGGCATGTGGCCGTGAATTCCTGGTGAATTCAAATCGGGTGTTGTTGGACACAATGATGCAGCTTCTGGGAGACATGAAGCCAGGACTCTGTACCAAACTGAAAGTGTATGAAGGCCAGATATTTTTAAAATGAAGCATGTTATCTTACAATGTAGACCATTATTACTACAGCTCTTTACCTAATGATCCTGTTAAGGATCTGCCCCCATCAGAGCGCCCACTTTGGATGCTACTTGGAAAGTAGCATTCATACAGATCCGGTCCTTTTAGCAGGAGCATTTGGTGACAGTCTAGCGGTGGAGGGCTCTCAGCCCTCGTTTTGGCTATATCTCCCCTTTTCCAGAGTAACAGGTGAAACAATCCAAAGGCTACAAAAGGGAAAAATAAAAAGGAAAACTTGTAGGTCTCCAGCACAAGTTATCGGATACAGTCCCTTCCTCCTTTTGGCACAGGAGATCTGTGTTCCCTTTTTGTGAGGACCGAGATTCTGCTAGCTATCAGGCTTCTTCCTGGGAGTTGGGAAACTTAACAGTCTGCTCCCCTTCAGGGCTGCCCACTACTGAGTGGAGCTTACTCCTTTCAAACTCCTCCATTGCTGGCATGACTTGCAGGTGTGGTGTGATGAGGCTTCTCCAGCCCAAAGCAGTGCCTTAACCGCCTCCATAATGGGGTAGGGTTTACGTATCCTCCCTCTCAAGGCAGGGCCAAGGGTGCCATCCCCTGTGCTGGAATTGCTGTCTTGTGAAAAAAAGTCAGCATTTTGATGTGCCTTATCAGGTCAGTTGAGTACCTGGAAGCTATAGGGTTGTAGCGGATTATCCTTGGATTGGTGTCTTTCATGGTGTTCAGACGCCTAAGTGGAGTGTGGCCTATGATTTTTTTTAAAAAAGGGTTTCCCAGCAGATAGTATCCACTGAATCCACAGCCCATTTCACTGCCAATGCCGCCTTCTTGATCACGGAGAATATTTTCTCTCTGGGGAACAACTTTTGGTTGTTGTACAATACCAGATGTCCTTCCCCCTCATGTTTTTGCAAAAGGATCAACCTTAGTCCTATATGTGAGGCATTTATTTGCAGAATAAATCTTTTTGAAAAGTGTGGATTAAAAAGCACTGGCTCCTTACATAAATGCTCCTTTGGTGTCCTAAATGCTTTATCGCAGGCTTTTCAACCACTGGACCCTTTCTGGGCATCTGTCCTTTACGAGATCTGTGAGGAGGGCCACGGTAGTGGTGAATCCCAGCACAAAACGTTGATAACAGCCTGCAACTCACAAGTGCCATAATTGGTTGGGTTTTTTTGTCGTGGGAACAGGACAATCTATCAAGGCTTGGACCTTGTTCAATAGGGGTCGTAGTTGGCTTTCTCTCATGGTGTAGCCCAGGGGTCGGCAACCTTTCAGAAGTGGTGTGCTGAGTCTTCATTTATTCACTTTAATTTAAGGTTTCGCATGCCGGTAATACATTTTAATGTTTTTTAGAAGGTCTCTCTCTATAAATCTATATATTATATAACTAAACTACTGTTGTATGTAAAGTAAACAAGGTTTTCAAAATGTTTAAGAAGTTTCATTTAAAATTAAATTAAAATGCTGATCTTACGCTGCCGGCCTGCTCAGCCCGCTGTCGGTCTGGGTTTCCGTTCACCTAGGCCGGCAGCGGGCTGAGCGAGGCCTGCGGCCGGAACCCCGGCTGGCAAGGGGCTAGCAGCCAGAACCCCAGGTTGGCAGTGGGCTGAGCGGGGCCGGCGGCCGGGACCCCAGACCAGCAGCCAGCTGAGCGGCTCAGCCCGCTGCTGGTCTGGGGTTCTGGCTGCTGGCTTCTGCCAGCCAGGGTCCCAGCTGCCGGCCCCTCTCAGCCCACTGCCGGTCTGGGGTCCCTGCCCTGCCCATGTAGAGTGGGTACCTACCTTCTCCCTGGTTCTGGCCCATTCTCTTCCTCTCTCTGCACTGAGCTGAGGGTGGGGGTGCACTGAGCACAGGGCTGGGGGTGAAGGAGCAGGCTGGGGGTTGGGGTGCAGGGTCTGGCCAGGAGCTAGAATGAGGGAGGGGGCTCAGGGTTGGGGCAGGAGGTTTGGGTGTGGAGCGCTTACCTGGGCAGCTCCCATTTGGTGCGAGGGGTGCAAGTGGGAATGTGGGGGGGTGCAGGAGCTCCCGTTTGGTGCTCAGGGTGGGGTTGTGGGGGGTGCAAGAGTCAGGGCATGGGGTGTAGGGGGGCTGGGTATGTTTGGGGAGTGCAGGAGTCAGGGCAGGGTATGTATGAGGAGGGTGCAGGAGTCAGGGCTGGGGGCGTGTGAGGGGGGTGCAGGAGTCAGGGCATAGGGTGTGGGGGGCTGGGTATGTGTGGGGGGTGCCAGAGTCAGGGCTGGGGTCATGGGGGGGTGCAGGGGGCTGGGGTATGAGGGGGGTGTAGGGGTCAGGGCAGAGGGGTGGGCTGGGATTGGGGGGGTGCTCCCAGCCCCCTGCCCTGAGCGGCTCATGGCAGGGGGCTAGAGGGATACGCCCTGATTCCACCCCCCTTCCCCAAGGCCCTGCTCCTGCCTCTTCTCCGCCTCCTTCCCGGTCTGAGCAGCGATGGCGCTGGGGCTCCTCTTCTCCCCTCCCTCGCAAGGGCCATCGGCGGCAGGGAGGGAGAGGAGGCAGGGCACGACGCAGCACGCTGAGGGAAGAGGCTGGGGAGGGGGAAGCTTGGCTGCCGGCGGAGCCTGCCCTACAGCAGCAGCCGGCAGGACCAAGCTTGCTTCTGCCCCCTGCCCCCGCCAGAGAGAGCGGTAGGTGGGTGGCGGAGAAGAGCAGGCTGGGCCGGGCAGGATTTTTAATGGCATGCTGTTGCCTGCCGGGGTCCCAGCCATTGGTCCTGCTCAGCTGAGCAGGGCCAGCGGCGGCCGCAGCATACCATTAAAAATCGGCTCACGTGCCGTCTTTGTCATGCGTGCCATAGGTTGCTGACCCCTGGTGTAGCCTAAGTACATGACATTGCGGTTCCCGGCCTTACTTCATCTGCGAGGAACTGGAGCGCTGCTGTGACCGTTCTTAAGCGACTGTCCCAGTCCTGGCTGGAGAGAACTATATCATCTAAGTAGGACACTGCATATTGCCCATGCAGCAACAAGATTCGGTCCGTTAGCTTCTGGAAAGTTTCTGCTGCCTCAGAGTGACCAAAAACATTTCTTGGACTTGATATAGACCAGTGGTGGGCCGTAGGTTGCACACCACTGATATAGACCAAAGGATGTGGAAAAAGCTGTTTTTCCCCCAGTTTCTGGCAAAGGTATTTTCCAGTACCCTTTTGTGAGCTCTAAAGTGGATATATATCTGGCAGCTCTCAGCCATTGTAATAGTTCATTCACTGTTGGCTTTGGCTATGCATTAAATTTTGAAATCACATTGACCTTTTGAAAATCAGTGCAGAAACATGTCATGCCAACAAGTTTTGGCACTAGCACAGTACTCCTCCATTCACTGAGTGATTCTTTTACTACTCTATGCCTCCTTTGGATGCCACTTGGAAAGTAGCAGTCACACAAATCCAGTCCTTTTAGCAGGAATGTTCAGTGACAGTCTAGTGGAGGTGGGCTCTCAGCCCTCCTTCTGGCAGTTTCTCCCCTTTTCAGAGTCACAGGTGAAACAAACAATCCGAAGGCAGCAAAAGAAGTTAAAGGCTATGTCTGTACTACCCACCGGATCGGTGGGCAGCGATTGATCCAGCGGGGGTCAGTTTATCACATCTAATCTAGACGTGATAAATCGACCCCCGAGCACTCTCCTGTTGACTCCTATACTCCACCGGCGTGAGAGGCGCAGGCAGAGTCGACAGGGGAGTGGCAGCAGTCATCTTAGATCGATTCCCCCCACCCCAGTGTAGACCAGGCCAAAGAAAGGAGCCAAGAAAAAAAGAAAAGATATAGGCAGTTCTGACCAGGATATTGACCTCTTTCTTCAGAGAGGCCCTGGATGGGTTATAGTCCACCTTAGAATCCTCTGGGTCTCCAGCAAAAGCTATAGGATAAGTCTCTTCCTCCTTTTAGCACAGGAGATCTGTGTTTCCTTTTTGTGAGGGCAGAGGTTGCACTAGACATCAGGCCTTCCTGGGAGCTGGGAAGCATGGCACCCTGCATTCATCCAGTGCTGTCCACTATTGAGGGGAACTTCCTCCTTTGAGGCTCCTTGTCCATTCCTGGCATGACTTGCAGGTGCTGCAGGATGGGGCTACTCCAGCCCCAAGCAGCTCCCTAACTCCTTCCATGCTGGTGTGGGGTTTACACACCACGTCACAGATTCATTCATTATTTACTTTACTGGAGAGGAAATATGTCCATTGGAAATAATATTCACAGCATCCATTCCTCACAAATATACTAGGTGTGGTTACAAGGCTGGTGGCTGCATACCGATTACCCTCAGCCAGTGTTGCAGGCACATCAGTGTCTCTGCAAGGTCTATCAAGCACCAGAATAATAGGCAATGTGGAGATGTGCTCATCACTGCCTTGGGAAGAGGTAGAGTTGCTGGGATGAATGGTATTTAAGGGAGGCTCGAGTATTAAAGTAGGGAAAAGAAGTGAGAGAAATGTAGGACTCACCCTGTATCGCCATCCAAAATGAAAAATAATCTGTTAAAATACTATGCCTGGTTAGTTAAATAAATAGCTTACATATGTACCAAATGTGCATTTGTCTTAGGCCAGCAAAGCGTAAATGACCTCCTGCCACCTTATTACTCACAAGCTGCTATCATCAACATTGGTAAAGGGGTGTCTGTAAAGAAGCCCTGTGAGACAAATGAATCTATGATGCTATGAAATATTGTAAAGAAAATACTATGATACACAATCCAAAAAGGGAAAAAGTCAGACTTTCCAGTAAATGAAGAAATGAAACACATTAACATTCTTTGCCATTTTCTGAGCAATATTACTAATTGAAGCAAGTTGTACCTGGCAGGTATGAAATTCAGCTTATCTTAGACATATGTATATGGCGCTTGGATACTATAGGGATTGGGAGCCTTAATATGGTGATTGTGAGTATTAAGATACAGTAAATTAATAAGATCAATACTGTTGATGTGAATAATCTTTGATTGATGTATGCAGTATTTTATTTTAGTAGATATTTGAATGTTGATCTGTGAAAAAGCATAAATATTGAATGACCATGTTATTAATGATTTGTTATTTATGTATATTATTACGGAGTGCCTTAGCATTACTTAATGTCTATCATGCTGTTTCCCAAGCAAAGGGTTTGGAAGTCAACATTCAAAATAGGATAGCCAACTTTCATATTATTTGGTATTTTTCTGAAAGCCCCAATTTCTGAAGTCATATGATTATGTGAGAATCACAACTTTCATTTTTTTAAAATTCAAGTTTCTAGCCCTCATGATTGCGGAGAAAAGCTTGAAAATGTGACCTCTGAAGCAGTTGTTCTCAAACTTTTGTACTGGTGACCCCTTTCACACAGCAAGCCTCTGAGTGCGACCCTCCCTTATAAGTATATTAAAAAGTGTTTTTAATTTAACACCATTATAAATGCTGGGAGCAAAGTGGGGTTTGGGGTGAAGGCTGACAGCTCACAACCCCCCGTGTAATAACCTCATGACCCCCTGAGGGGTCACGACCCCCAGTTTGAGAACCCCTGCTCTAAAGACTCAAAATCCATAAGGCAAATAAAAAGAGCCCAGACTTCTACAAATCTTTTGATTGTTAAGCCAAAATTATGAGCTTTGGGGGCTGGCTCTTGATTTTTGAACACTTGGCAATATTGTCATCATTCAGTGTTTCAAGGGCTTCCTTTTGTAAATGAGTTTAAAAAATAAGTTCTTTATTGTAAAGACAACTAAAGCTGATTGCCAAACAGTTTCTCATGGTGGTGTAATCTCCAGCTACCTCGCAACAGCCATTTGAAAACATGTGCAAGTCAATCCTACAGACAAACCAAACCAAAGACTCAACAGGGGACATCTAGTTTGTAGAATATCAGTATATAAAGTCCATCAAACTGGGTTAGCATACAGCCTAGAAGAGGCAGTGCACAAATTAATTTTACAGCAGTGCTACAATAAATTTTACAGTATCTTACATAATGCAATGATCATCTTTGATCCTATTTATATTCTTCATTCGATGAAGACTACTTCCTAATATTTGGTGTTGTGACAGATATTTATGCTTGTTTGCTGATCAAGGTGGCTGGATTCATGTATGATTTGGATTCAAACCAAAGAGTCATCACAAACCTGTTTTAAGTGACAAAAAACATTCTGTTCCCACTCGTGCCTTGAAACCTGGCTCTTGGGTTAGAGAGTTTGATAGTCAAACTTGTGAGGCCTGCACAGGTTGTCACACAATTTATTTTTAAGAAACCAGTACAAGTAAAAGCTGTAGAAACAAGTGTGAGTCCAGATTCCGAAATCAAATGACATCTTTTCTACTGACCAAAGGAAATACTGGTTTGAAACATTTTGGGTTTTTTTTCAACTAATTACTTTATAAATAAGTGTAGCTACTTCAGAGATGTGGTGACTAAGTTATGCATTTCCAATTTTTGTTACTTGGAGGATGGGGGGAAATAACAAAAATAAGAGTGAGAGGAATATATCGTATATACTCATTCATTAGCCCGTTCGTTTATAAGCCGACCCCCCAAGATGGATAAGAAAAATAGCAAAAACTGTATGACCCTTTCATAAGCCGACCCTATATTTCAGTTGGAAAACTTTGGCTCCCAGTCTGTCAGGGTAAGCCGCTGGAGGGTCGGGACATTTTGTTTACCTGGAGCGTCTGCAGGCATGGAGCCTCTCAGCTCCCAATGGGAACGGTGAACTGTGGCCACAGGGAGCTGAGGGGCTCCATGCCTGCAGATGCTCCAGGTAAACAAAACGACAGTGTATTAGATATTCAATTAATGATTCCATAGAGCAGGGATCGGCAACCTTTGGCACGCGGCTCGCCAGAGTAAGCACTCTGGCGGGCCGGGCCGGTTTGTTTACCTGCCGTATCCAGAGGTTTGGCCGATCACGGCTCCCACTGGCCGTGGTTTGCCGCTCCAGGCCAATGTGGGAAGCGGCGCGGGCCAAGGGATGTGCTGGCCACCGCTTCCTGCAGCCCCCATTGGCCTGGAGCGGCGAACCGCGGCCAATGGGAGCCGCGATTGGCCGAACCTGCGGACGCGGCAGGTAAACAAACCGCCCCGCCAGAGTGCTTACCCTGGTGAGCCGCGTGCCAAAGGTTGCCGATCCCTGCCATAGAGTTTAAAATCATTAAATTTTGGTGTAGACATGTTTATAAGCCGACCCCCGCTTTTTGATGCGTCAATTTTTTACCAAAAATATTTGGCTTATGAACAAGTATATACGGTAATAATAGGGAGAAGAGCAAAGGAAAAACAGTGTGTTTATGTAGAGAGAATATAAGGAGCAGTAGAGCTGAAAGTGGCATAAAGAGTTTTTCCACATTATGGTGGTGTTAATAATACATTATTAATTTGGGCTTAGATCTTCTGAGTGGCTAGCAAAATGGGTTTAAAACTCAGAAACTTTCTTCTTCTTCTTCTCCCCACAACATTCCAACATTTTTAGCTCACCACAGCCAGTCCCTCTGCTCCACACAAAACAAACAAGCGAAAGAAAAATACAAACTAGCAGTGTCCTTTTACATCATTTTTAATCTGTTTGACATTTTCATTGAGGAACAGATTGAAAGACCATGTCCAAAGATATTAACCTTTTCTGTTGTAAATGTTTGCATTTTCATTCTGCTGCATAAACATTAAATGTAATTTGACTTTAAAAATGTGTGTGTGATGCCATGTCAAATTTTCTGATATATAAATAAAAGATGTTTTTTCTAACTGCTAGTCCCAGAGACTCAACCTGTGATCTGAAAGCTAAGCTGGGTTCTTTCCTTTTCAGACATCAACACCAAAAATAAAAAGGCCAACAGAAGCCTTCAGTTACATCCTATGAAAACCCACTGAAGGCTTGTGGGGTTGCACAGGTGTTAAGGTATTTGGAGGCAGTGAAGTTATGCAGGTATAACTGAGAGCATCATTTGGTTTACATCATCTTTGTGACTGCTGGTGATGTGTGCAAAGGCAAGAGTGCATTTTGACTCAGATGCAGATTGAATTTGCAGGGCTGGCAATTAAAAAAAAAAATCTTTTTACCTGTAGACTGAGCAAATTTGATGTGGAATCCATAAGGCACAATAGATCCATGATGAAATTTAAGAGTCAAAAATACATTTTTCACAGTATAGCCACAGTTTAAGGACCAAATTGTCTGGCCCTGTGTGAATGCGAAGGTGTTTGGGGGAGCACATGGAGACATTGACAGGGACAGTACTGTATGGCTGGTGGGTGCAAGTACTGAACTAGGCTGGCACTGTCAGGAATGATCCTCTCTGAACTGGTGAAGGACTCCTAAACACATTTCAGAGGGTGGCAGAACAGTGGCATCCTTCTCAGTTCCCCTATACAGGAACGGATGAGTTCCCATCCTGTCACATTATGGGGGTCGTGTTAAGTTGTACTTGCAGGGGCCCTGGGTAGATGCTTGAAGAAGGATGGCTTAAGTCGTTTCCATATGCCAGGGACAGATTCTGTGCTGTACTTTCCGGGAGGTGCAGCCCAGGGGCAGTGGTGGCTTTACATCACTGTTTCATCCTCTGGGTTCTGGGCTGCTGCCAGGGCCCCTGGTATAAATTAGAGCAGCCCTGCAGCAGTCCAGAATCCCTTGGAGTACTCTGCGCTGTGGGTATGTCCCCTCCCTCCATTTCTGCTCTGGTGCTAGGGCTGATGAGGGAGGCTGCATAAGTCCTATGCTGCTCCTATTTCAGGGGACTTCTCCAACCTCTTGCAAGTCCTATATGTTGCCAGAACTGGGGCCGGAATCGTCCCCTTCACTCTTGACATGTGGATTGGCAGTCAGCTGAGAATACAGCACACTCAAGGCTTGTTGCTTTTCTGTGGCTGCAACAGTTACTCTTAGTGGCTTATATATGTTGGGCCTGAATTTTGCCTGGCTTCTTCATGCCTAAGCAAGGGTGAGCAGGGCAACAAGAAGTGTGTCTTCTCCCATAATACCCCCTTACCTTCTGCACAGACGCCAGTCACACAGTCCTTACGAGTCCCTTCAGCACAAAGACTATTAGAGTCCAGTGCTGTTGCTAGCACTAGACTTAGTGTGAGATGAAAAAAAGATGGGTGTGGCCCCAACCCTGTCCACAACAGCCAGTGGAGTTGGATCAGTATGGTGGCAGAGGATACCACTGTGCCTTCTTTAAGGATGGCACTCCAGGAGGCATTGTGTCTGCTTGGGATAATTTCCTGGTCCCACTGGCTATTAAGACACATTGTTTGGCAAAGAGTAAAAATTTTATTAAGATGATGTTTTAAAAAAAAGTGAACGGTACAGAGTTTAAGCGTAGAAGTTTCAGGTTATCAGGGAATAACGTACAGATTATCAAGGGGTGCGAAGTTCGATTTAAGATCGGATGGCGTAAGGAATACATCATCTGCAATATACTACAATGGAGTCTCACCTTTTCTCTCTTAATAACCTCTCTGTCGGATTTTATTTTAGAGTGTGCTTTACCTATAGCCTGATCCTTTAAAGTGTTGAGTGACCTCAGCTCCCACTGAAGTCAGGATGCTCAGCACCTCTTAGATTCGGGACCTCTCCTTTGTCAGGATGTCTTCCAGAGAACAGATTTATCCTAATAAGGAGAATGATTGACTGCTGCTTTAATTGGTATAGAATTAGCATAAACTTTGTTTGACAGGGACACGAGTGGCCAGTGTCGGATGATTAAGAGATGCATAGCTAGGTATTAAAGTTGTGAAATTCTAAGCTGCTGTCTTTTTTTTAATACAGAAGTTGTCAAAAATCAAAAGAAGAATGAATGAAATGCAGCAAATTTCATTTAGTTCTTTTGATTCAGTATAGTAATTGTTATAAAATCTTTGCAGCCTTTTATTTTTTTTTAAGTGGCCCTTTCATTTGTTGAGACAAGCGGCTTAATCAGGATGATAGGCCGCCTTCTGGGGAGTCCCAGTTAAGAGGATTCTGTTGCATATGGTGAGTGATCATGTAAGGCCAAATTCTGCTTGCCCTACTCATGTGACTAGTCCCATTCAGTTCAGAGGAATTTAAATGCTGTCAAATTGGCTGACTTTTACATGATTAATATATTTTGATTTATTAATTTAAATAAAATCTCTCATATTGTTGCATTCATGTAGCTGTATGTATATAACAGGACATAAGTACATATCTTGTATCTTATATATTGAATTTGAAATATGCATCAGGATCTAGCCATCTGTAGATGCTCATCGTAAGTATTGGATGCAGTTATTGTAATGATGTAGTTTAAGATGCAATTTAATCACCTTTTTAATTTTATTTTAGGCTAATGCTGATGTCACTGTACAATGTGAGCATCAACTTGAAAGGCTTGAAGTACATTAGTGAAAGTCCAGGTTTTATTCCATTACTTTGGTGGCTATTGAACGGTAAGATTGTTACAACAGTTCAAATTGTGGACTTTTTGATAATAGCTGTGAATAGATACAGATAATAGCTGAGTAGAAATTCAGATCTGTGACCTTGTTCTATTTGTGAGATAATAAAGACCCAAAGAGAGGGAAATAACTGAAGGGATGAATATAAGTATTTCTATCAATGATTCTAGTGTATAACATTCAATTCATGTAAGAGTTATTGATGGCAATATCCCAATGGGGGGAGGGGAGGAATCTGATAAAGCAAATGGAAGACAGCCACCTGTACTTGCATCTATGGACTTTAAAATAATATCTCTGATCTATGAGACACTATAAAAATGTAACTGCTGAAAAGTATGTACAGTAAGATCAGGCTTAGTCTTTGATCTTGAAACAAATTAACCTTTGCAACTAAATGCATCCCTGGTGTGAGTCCAGCTCCCATTGATAAGATCCAGCATGGTCTAGTGGATGGGGCATTGGATTGAAAGTCAGGAGATATAGGTTATATCCCCAGCTCTGCCACTTGTGTGACCTCATGTAAGTAAATTCTCCTCTGTGTTGGTTTCTCTTCTCACATGTCTTTTCTGTTTAAACTAAGCTCTTCAGCACTGGGTTTGTCTCTGTGTTTGTACAGTGCCTAGTGCAGCAGGGCTATTGTAGTACAAATAATAATAATAGAAGTTAATGGGAGTTGCACCTGCTGATGCAAGGATCAAACTGATGCTTGGAGTTGTTTGATCTATGGTATTTCAATAAACTTAGGGATTTCCTATATGCTACATGGCTCTCACATACATTTTTATGTACAAATTATGTACTCAGGCTCATTATCAAATAACTTTCTTCAAAGGATCACAGTTAATTAAACCTCACAACACCCCTATAAAATATCATACTCATTTTATAGATTTATACATAGTTGGGGGAGATGATTCGCTCAGTGGAGGAACCTGAGTATATGGTCTTTTGCCCTACAGTACAAAGAAACCTTACACGCATTGCTCCACATTTTCTTCTTTATGACAAACTAATATTTAGGTCATTATTCTAACAAAAATAAGGTGACTGAAGTTCCCAAATGTCCCATTCAAAAGACCTTGATAGAATAAGTTAATTTTGCTTGGAGCTAGATAGTTGATGTGATTTTATTTTTTAATTAAAGTGCCTACGGTCACATAAGCAGACAAAGTATGATACACAATTGATAGTATTTAATTTGCAATTGTTGATGGGAAAAGAGGTTGAAAGGCTGTTGTGCATTCTAAAGGTGTTGCTCATCTGTGTCTGGAGTGAGGAAAAAAGACAGGCTTATATAATACCTTTACTTTCTGAAGCTGAAATTCTTACATTCTGAGAAAGGACAAGGATTCCCAGGCAGTGTGCATCTGCCAGTTCAGATTCCTGAGTGCTGGGAAGGCCTGCTTCCAGTTGACAGAGGTGGTGGAGTAGTTTGTGCAACTAGACCAACAGTACTGAACAGAGGATGAGCCCAGGATCTACCCTCACTCCCATCATCTTCCTCAGCAGGAGGTCCAGGCAGCTTTTTCTGCGCTCAGGGCTTTCTTCACCTTTTCACCTGTGTGATATGAGCGCTTTTCAAAGGCCAGTGTCTCTGTGGTGTTGTCCTGGATAATGCTATTATATTATCTGCAAATATAAAGAAGCGCCATCTTTCTCAGCAACATACATTTCCTTTCTGATACAAAGCCTGTTGAGACTCTTCTGATTTCTTAGTGCTTCATTCCTCCGAATACAACACGAACGTCTCATCTTCTCTCTTACAAAGTGCTAGACCAAGAACACCTTTCTCTGTTAATCACCACATTAAGCATCAAGGAGAAGTTGGCCCAAATGTTACAGTTTGGGAGTAGACTCAGATTTGCCACTTCTCCTGGGCTAAAACAATTACCAGAAAAGGAGCATACAGGGAATTCATTGGGCTATTCTCTGTGTGACGGGGCTCAAGTCACCACTGCGGCACCTCCTGCTGGCTGTCCTGGGAATTAGCTGGTGGTTGCCAGTGCGCCCTCCTCAGATGGTGTCTTGCCTGTTGTCATTCCTGTTTCCTCATGCAGGACTCGCATCCTCTTCTGGACACAGTCCTCCGGCTGTGCCTCACTCAGTTCTTTCCCCCCTTCCAGGGGACCAACAGTCCTCAGTCCAACCACTTGCCTCGGTGGCAATCTGCAGTCCAGGTTCTAGCAACTTGTCTCCGTGGCAGACTGCAGTCCGTGCATGGGTCACTTTCCTCAGTGGCCAGTGGTGGCAAAAGGGAGGGGAGTCCAGGCCGGTTCCCTCCTCCGGGCCCCAACCCAGATACCCTATAGCCAACAGCCATGTACTGCCCCTCCTCCAACTCCACCATCTCCTTCCCTGGCCCACAGCCCTAGTACCTCCTCTGCCCTTGTATCAGGGCCTTAGTTTGGCAGCCGTCAGCCTGGAGCTTTCTCATATTCTGCTGACCCCACCCAGCACTACTCTGTCCGTGGTCCTTCTCCCTCACCCTTCAGGGAGTGACTGCCACCTCCTCTGCTCAGCAGCCCCTTCTTATATGGGCCAGCCTGGCCCTGATTGGCTCCTCCAATAAACCTTCCCCTAACTGGCTGGCACTACAAGCCTTTTCCTTATTGGCTGCCTCCTGCACAGCTCCCCAGGGTTGCTTTAAAACCCCTTACATACTAATGAGGGGCAACTGTGCCCCATCACACTCTGACATTCCCCTTCATTCTTATCTCTTTATGGCCACTTTTCTTTTTTTGAACACAGCCAAAAGATTGGTGCTGTTGAATTTGGACTCAGAGGTGTTACAGAATTTGGAGGGATTATCGCTGTGCCATATTCCCCTCAGCTCTAGGGAAATTACTCAGGTATTTCATAAAACAAAAGAGGGCAGGAAGCTCTTGAGTGTTCTTAGATCTCTCTTCTCTCAATTTTCTCCTGAAGCGATCACAGTTCCATTTGAAAACTCTTATTGTTGATCCAAGAAGTTTCTGCAAATGACTATCTCTACTCTATAGATCTCAACGAAAGATACCTTCATATTCCTAATACTCCCTGCCATCTTCAATATTTGCTTTTCATGACTTGATCCTAAACTTTTCCAATATATAGCTTTTCTGTTTGGATCATCTGTGTGTCTCAGAATTTTTTGAAGATCCAGGTCCTTCTCATGGTAGCACCTCTTTTAGAAGTCATCTTGGTTTTCTATTAGCTCAATGTCTTATTAATCAGATCCTCTAATTCTTAGATTCTCTAATTCTCACAGTAGCCAACTCTCAAACAATTCAAATTCTTCAGACTTTGAAATCAGTTTTCAGAAGAGTGCCCTTATCCACTTCAGGACTGCATTCATCGCAGCACTCATTTAATGACTAAGTCTTCATCCTCATGCTTAAAAACAAATTCCTCCAAATCAAGTCTCTCATGAGTAGCACAGTGAATTTATATTTGTCTTTAAGTTTAGAACCCTTTAAGATTTCTTATAAATAATCTGATAAATATATTTTAGTGCTTCAGTGGACCATCAGTATAAGAAATAATTTGCTATTTCTTCATTGTTCTGTTAGTTGTATTGTGATAGTGCGCAGAGTTCCCGGCCATGATCGAAGTCTCAGTGTGTGCTAGGTACTGTGCTTAAGATTTTACTTAAACAGCTGTCTAGTTAAGAGGTACATGTACAGTGCATCACTTTGCCATGTGAAAGACCTCTGGACTCTCACTTCCATGTCCAGTGAATAATCAGGTATGTTGTGGAGGAGATGGGACACATTCTCAGCTCTGATGTGAATCTAAAGTAGCACTATTGGCTTTAATGGATTTACACGTGGAAACTAGTTTTGGTCCTAACAGATAGGATTGCTGACTGGCTGATCTCCTCAGATAGCAATGAAAACAGTCCCCTGACAAAAGGGAAGATTGAACTGACATCAGTTATACAGGAACTGGAGTTAAAAAAAGAGAGTATAAAAGGGTATGTTACATAGAAAAAGCAAACTTTCAATATTAGGACTTGTTGCAGCATAGCTCATTCTTTGTAAATGCTTTATGTGTTAGCATTTTCCCCACTGCAGATACTTTGTTTATTATGTTTCTTCTTATCTCTTTGGCCCTATCAACAGTAGGGTAATTTTTCAAAATCTCTCTGCTACTGCCGACACTGGTTCAGGTCTACAGGCGTTAGCAATATAAGGAGCCTTTGTATGGGTGGGCCATCAGCTTGCCTCACCATTAGCTTGACCTAGTGTGATCATGGGTAGTGAGATAGTGCTTAAAATGGGGGCAGCAGCTGGTGGCCCCTCCACACTAGATCTCCCAGGATTGCTAACTCTGGTGGTGCTGAAGTAGTGTTAGCCAAGATGTGAAACTTTTGAAATATTGTCCTGGCATAGGCAGAACCTTAAACTCTATTGCAGATCATTTGCCAACAATAAATACTGCATCCAGGTTGGCCAGGAAATGTTACAGGCACATGTACATTGGATTCACACCACTCACAGAGCCAATTGTAGATAGGCGGTTTCTCATTGATGTAATGCAGTTACTTAAACTCTGCTGTAGGGAATAGTTCATCTGAGAGCACACTCCTAATGACAGATGTGACTGTAAAATCTGCCTGCTTTATCAGCTGTTTTTATCAGTGACTGAGTGCCAGTGACATCAGACAGTACCTTGTTAGCAGTTAACAAAACGTCAGCACAGTTCCTTGCTAAAATTGCATCAGTATGTTATAACTGTGGTAGGCTTATATTACACATGCTGTTCAAGACCAAGACAAATAGCTACATTTTTTCCCCTTAATGATTAGACTTGAATATGTTAGCTAAGAAATGTGTGCGCCTGTTGTTGAGAGGATGTGATGAAGTGATATGATTACAGCTAAGACTTTTCTTGGCTTCATGTAAATAAAATTACTCAACTAGTATAGAAATGACTAATTCTGGAAGCTATTGAAATAAAGATAATGCTGAGTAATGAAGATCCCTGCCATACTTACTTTCCTTTTGCCTGTTCTCTACTAGAATTTATTTTCTTTTAAAAGAGAAATCCTTAATGAAACTGGGGAGACCAAAAAAGGGGCTGTTTGAGTATATTTTAAAATCCAAGTAGAAAATTACAAAAATATAAATATCCCTAACAAGCAGATTTCCAAAACCATATACAGTCATGATAAGGTGTATATGTGTGTGTTTTAACATGTATCCATTTGTGTAACTCTAAGTGTCTTGCAATACATGTAGAACAATAGAAATCAGAGACGAGAGATACTGAGTTTATCTTATCCATACCTCTTCTGATGCAACATTATATTCACCAAGTGCCTAATATATTCTTCATTCAAGTGATTCAATCAATAGGGATTCTATGACTGCCATTGGAGACTCTTTCCAGAATCCAGTAGATCTCAATGGAAAATTTTCCTATTGTGCAGCTAGATATAATTTTCCTTAGCTTTGTTGCATAGTGTTATACCTCCTTAGGCAATTCCTCTCTTCCTTAGTATGTACACACTTCTAATGTTTGCAGATTATACTAATGTAAATGCATATAGTATTTGCTAACATAGCACCTTTCATCAAGGATTTTAAAGCAACTTATATATACTAAGCCTCACAATTCTTCTGTGAGGTACTAAAAGTCATAGACTTGTTTTATAGATGGGCAAACTGAAACACAAGAGGGGTGTGACTACCTATATCCAGTTCATTTCAATAAGCTTCTTTTCCGCCTCACTGGACCATATTTTACTATCCTTACTCTCAGTACACAGCACCTTTCTCCACGACAGCCCCATTGCAAGTAATGTAATGTTCAACACAAGTAAAGGTAGCAGAACCTGGTCCTGTGTTAGAGAGAACAGTTGGCTTTGTCATATTCTTTTTGAAATGTATGTGTTTGGATTTCAATCTCAATTTTGCCAGAAATAAAACAATAAAGTCTTAGAAGCCTAAAGACAAAAATTGAAGACAAATTTACAATCTTTTTCTCTTATTTTGGATAGATTTACAATCAGAAAAATAAAAACTTCTGAAAATGTTGGATTGTGGCCTGTATTTTTAAGAGTATCCACTAAGTATGGGTAGCCTAATTTGTGGGTGCTTTCAGCGGTGCAGAGTAGCTGCAGTTCTCTGTGACTTCAGCTGGAGTTGTGTGTGCTCAGCATTCTGAAAATCAGGCCTCTAGTTGTTTTCAAGCTGATCACCCAAAATTAAGGGACAGTTTTGGAAATGTTGCCATAAATGACTCACTTAAGGTGACACAGTATTTGGTAGCAAGCAGAAAACATGATGAGATGAGGCCTCCATTATGCTAATCACTGTATAGACCAGTGGTTCTCAACCTTTGCAGACTACTGTACCCCCAAGAGTCTGATTTGTCTTGGGTACCCCAAGTTTCACCTCACTTAAAAACTCGGATTTCAACTTCAGCCCAATGCAGTGGGGCTCAGGCTTCGGCTTCACCCCCCACGTGGTGGGGCTCGGGCTTCAGCTTTCTGCCCTAGGACCCAGGGACTCTGACGCTGGCCCTTGTGACCCCCTTAAAACGAACTCACAACCCACTTTGGGGTCGCGATCCATTGTTTGAGAACCACTGAAAATATAGAACTATATAAACAAGTCATTGGTGGAATGAAATTTGAGTTTGTACTGACACCACTAGTGTTTTTTATGCAGCCTGTTGTAAAACTAGGCAAATTTCTGGATGAGTTGATGTACCCCTTGGAAGACTTTTGCATGCCCCCAAGGGTACATGTACCCCTGGTTGAGAACCACTGGTATAGACACATAGGCCTAGTCTACACTACAAAGTTCTGCTGACATAGCTATGTCAGGTAGGGGTGTGAAAAATTTAGCCCCCCAGGTGATATAGTTATGCGGACAGAACTCACAGTATAGACGCAGCTAAGCCAATAAAAAAGTGCTTCTGTTGGAATAGCTAACATGGTTCTGGGAGGTGGTGTTAATGTGCTGGCAGAAGAACTCCTTCTGTAAGAATACACAGTGTCTGCATTAGGGGCCTAGGCTGGCATAGCTATGCCAACATAGGCTCTGTAGGGTAGACATGATCATAGTCAGAGACTGTCACTGCCCTTATGAGCTTACGATCTAAACAGAGGAGGCAAAGGGTGGGAGAAAGGAAATATGTTACCCCATTGTACAGCTGGGGAACTAAGGCACAGAAAGATTGTGACCTGTCCTCAGTCACACTGGAAGTCTGGCAGAGTCAGGTTTAACTAACATAGTGTTAAAATTGCAAGAAGCCACCAGTGCTTAATGCCTGTTCTGCTGAACTGTTGGCAGTGCCAGTGGGAATTTCATAAAATTCCCCATCTAGACAAAGCTTTTGTCATTTTTTGACTATATTTCTCATCTTTCTAAGCCCTGTTCTGTTTCCCTATCCTGTTTGGTGTTTTCAACACCTCCCAGTTTAATGTATGTGATGCATTAGTTTAATGCATTCTGCTTACCCTGATTTCAGATCATTAATAAAGGTGTTAAGTAAGCTGACTAATAAGAGAACCTTGTTCTAGCCCACTTGACACCTCCTTCCAGCTCAAGGCATTGTGATTTATCACTGCACTTGATTTGTGGTCCTACTGCAAGACTTCAGTCCCCATGGCAATGCTGGTATGCAAATTAATTTCAATTAATTTTTCTCAACATTTTCGTACAACTCTGTCAAAGGCTTTCCTGAAATCTAGGTATGACAGTGACAGACATAGTAGAAATGCACAGCACCTGATACAAATAAATAGATATTTTAGCTATAAAATACATTAGAAATACAAGTTTGGAATATGCAAAATAGAGAATATAAAAATAAAAGGAGTCACCTACTGGGTGCGTCTAGCAAAGGCACAAACAGACACCCAACAAACTATTGGGTATAATTAAAATAGAATCACTCCTAATATTTCAGTAGTAATAAATGCATCCTGTTCCTTTAACAATGGAAATCAAAATTAATTGTACATCTTCCTAGGCATGTTTTTCTGACATGTTCCTAAGCAGTTAAACCAGATTTGTCCCACTACCATAAAATCAAATATACCCAACACTTCAGTTTGTGTCAACTGAATTTTTAGTATTTGGAGGACTGGCATATTATTACCAAGTGTATTTGATTAAAGTTGAGGTTTTATTGAGTTTAAATGGAATCTGAATCTTATATAGATAAAGAAAAGCCTTATAAGAATTGCAGAATGAGTGTTTTAAAACAGACTAAAAAGTAATGGGACATAGTTTATCCTGCTCCAAGTGAAACTGCAGCAAACTAAATCTTGGCTACTGACAAAGTTGTTGATAAATCCACATATCTGTGGGATTTGCTACATTTGGAGTAAAGAAGAAGGGAACAAAATATTCCTGATTACCAGTTCCTCCCAACCAGTGCTTAGCACAGGGAACAGAGGAGGAGTGCAGTGGTGGTTTTAAGCCACTTTTATATCTTCTCATATTCTGGGGCCGGCCAGCCCCAAAGGGCCATTTCAGCAGCTGAGAATAGCAGAACTTCAGCCACTCTCTCTTTACCAAGGGTCCATGGGGGATGGTGATGTAGAGCTATAATGTTAGTCCTGGCATAAGGGTGCATGTAACAAGTAGCTGGAATCGTTTCTTCCTCATTTCTAGACCCAGATACAGAAGTATGTCTGCATGTTCTACGGCTTCTCCAGTCTGTGATTCTAGAGCCAGAAGTTTTAGCAAAGTCAGCGCCTGAGATGCGTGACACCTTGCCATTTCAACGTATCATAGCACTGTCAAAGAGCCGCAACGCAGAGCTGCAAACACTGACGCAAGAACTGCTTGAAGACCTCAAAATCCTAGAGTGTGAAGTGTAGAGACATAGTCGCTGGAGTATTATGACATCAACTGTTTACATTTTCCCCATATTTTTATGCTGCAAGGGTATGCAAAATATTATAGCAGATTAAAAATATACAAGTAATTAGTAGAGGTGGACTTGGATTGAATCATTTCAATCTAGCTAGTTACCTGTATCAGAATCCCTGCCACTAGCCAGATAACCCAATGCAAATAATACGTGAAAAAAAAAAAAAACATGTTGTTTGTTAGGTGCCTGAACATAATCCTAGAAGAGCTCCCAGAAGAACGACAGGTTTAATTTATTTCATAGGGTTTTGTTGATAACGTGTTTCAAAAGTGATCCAAACCATATGACCTGCTGGTGATACATAGGGAATAAAATAATCATCTGAACTATAGGCAGCACATTCTTTATTTTCAAGGATAGCCAACCTTTTTGGTCCAATTCAGTCCATCTCTAATAATTAGTGTGCTAAAAGTCAACTTTGATGCTTTTTATAACTCTAGTGTTTCAGAAGACAAGAAATTTCATTTTTATTGTTATTGTTTCTTTTCTCCATCCTTTCTAATCAAAGACAATTGGAATTGTGTGGAGTGTATTAGATTCTGCTTTAGAATTTTTCATTCAAATTCAGTGGAGCTGCTGGAGAACTGAGTTTGCAGCTGCCATGAATAATAGCAACTGAGCTTCCCATAGGCCCTGCAGAAGGGAAAAGATTGCTGTGGTCTCAATATACCTAGTTCCATAGCCAAAGAGGCTAAAATTAATTACTGCTCTGTCATGAACACTGGTGTATTTATTTGAAATTCTCATTATTTATTAGGGCTAAGCTTGCTTACATCAATTAAAAACCCCCCAAACCAGCTATATTATATACTTTGTAATGCTATGATTTATGTCTATCAATAACGCTGTCATTTCCAGTTTTCTTGTGTTTGTAACATAGCTTGCAATGTGACAGTGTTGGAAACAGTGACAGATAAGATACATACTTTTACAGAAACAACAACTTCCTCTTACCCACTGGTGTTATGGTTCTTCACCGATGAAGCCAACACATTAAGAAAAATGAAGATCCCAACATATTAACAAAAATGCAGCATTGGTGTCTTCTACTTTTACATCTGTGCAGAAGACTCAGAACACAATCTTCTAAAATCAATTTTAGACAATTTTGTTGATGTGTCTTGCATCTGCATCACACTACAGCATTTTTTTTTTATTATTCAAATAGTAGCACAAGACAAAAAACAATGTAAAGCTTAAAAGTTCCATCCCTGTTCAGCAAAGCACTGAACATAGGCTTAACTTTGATTTGGGATTTAACCACAGGCTTAAAGTTAAGCACACATTTAAGTGATTTGCTAAAGTGGGGCCCCAGTGCCTCTGAACTCATTGATGACACAATGCAGCATAATTGGTTACATTAAATCAAGTGCAAGTCAAGTCAGATACATAAAAAGAATCCTGTAGCTACTTCTTTTTAATATATATACAAACTTGTTCTGTTTAGGGTGGAATCCTTAGAATAAATGCATTTTGTCCCTTAATTAGCTGTTATGGCTAATGGGTCGTTTTATAGCTGAGGAACTATAAAATGCATTAGATAAAGACATAGTTGCAAGAGCTTCCATGAAAAGGGGTTTTGCACAATGCTACAAATATTCAATGTTAGAAAATTTAGTAGAAATGGATGTAAAGCGCCTCGTTGCAGAAATTTGCCAATATACTAAAAAATTCAGTGGATCCTAATTAGCACTGAATGAAAAAAATACAATATATAAACTTCCCAGAATATATGCCATAAATCAAAGGATTATCACAAAATATGAGACTGATATCACAAATGAAGTTAGATAGGGGTGAGTAAAAGAAAAAGATGCCAAGAGCACTTAGTGGGACTCATACTATTTCTGATCCAAGAATATACAATACTCACTATGTGTAGATGTTGATCAGAGTAAAATCTCACAAGTTATTAAAATATGTTTTCTTTGGATTTGTTTTCTTACCTTGACCAAATACCATCCCATGATGAAATCAAAATGGTGATAGTCTCTAATTTCCTGGACTATCAACTCAAGAAAGTGTTTAATTTTAAAGTATAGTAAAAGGCAAAAAACAAAGTCTAATCACATACTTTTCAACTGAGGGGTGTTCTCCCATTAATGTTTTTAATCAAACCATTGGAAGCCAGTAAGCAACAGGAAAAAAAAGTGTGACTGTCTGCGTGTGTGTATGTAGGCACGCTCAGCACTTCCATCCACATTGGAGGCTTTGGTAAAAACCTTACAATTTTATCTTATACGTTTATCGTACCTAGTGTTACTAAAGCTGGGAGCTCACCATTTGAAGAACTGTGTCAGTTACAGCTGCTCTGAATTGAATGTTTTTGTAGTGAATAGTCTTCATTTAGTTCCTTGATTTATCTCCATGTGACCAATACTGGAAATTAAGCAGTTAATCTGATAGTGAGCATCAGTACATCTCCCAGCTCCCTTTCTCCAAGATTTAACTTGCTGGGGCTGTGGTCCCCCATAGTCAGACGTAATGCTACGGATCCACCAACTTTGAGGAAATGCCTATTTAGTTTTAAAAGTTTAATTATGCTATTTTAATAAATAAGTAAAAGTATAGCTGGCTCTGAAAAACTCACTGCATCTTCTGAAACACTTGAATTATGAAAAACTCCAGAAACAAACAGGGATAAAACAGATAATGTTTTAAAATCGCTATTACATTTTTAAACAAGTTTTTATTGACGTGTTCAACCTGTTTATTACAGTTCTTAGTGAAATTGTTGTTCATTACTTGGTTTTATGCAAATGAAAAGGTATTTTGTTTGGGTTTTGTTGGTGTAAAGGAAATGATAGTTCGGTATATTGCTTTTTTCAGTTCACACAAAAAAGTTTGAGAGTCACAAGGGCTGAACTGTTTTGAAGTCAGATGAACCTGTTTTAAATTTGTTTTTCATGAAAGCCTTCACTCTTTAAATATTGTGGTGGAATAAATAGTACCTTACTAGCTGTAGTACTTATCAATAGCTTTAATACCTTGTTGCCGTCTTTTTCTTCCTGTATCCTAGATTCAGTAGGCTCAAGAGTCAACCTCCTTCTCCAGATTGCTGAGATCTGGACGCAATCTGTTACTGGTTACATTTAATAGAACCTTTTGTAGTGGGAGTAAAGTCTGATGGCTTCCAAACGCAGATCATCTGACACACCCTAGTTCTAGTTGTTTTCGGTTTTGATGTCCGTTTCACTAGTAATAAAACAAGGCAAACAGTTTATCTTATCTAGTGTTAATAAAGCTGGGAGCTCACCCTTTGAAGCACTGTGTCAGTTACACCTGCTCTGAATTGAATGTTTTTGTAGTGAATAGTCTTCATTTAGTGCCTTGATTTATCCCATGTGACCAGTACTGGAAATTAAGTAGTTAGATTATTGTGGCCCCCCCCAAAAAAATTATACATTTTGGGGAGTTTATAAATAGGGGAAAGAAGCTGGCTTTATTGAAATAAACAGATGTTCCTCAAAGGACTTCGAAGTGTGTCCCAAGATCCAAAGTAATGTCACTAAGCATTATGCATTACAGTTGGTTTTTGCAGTAGACTGTGGGATTTGTATCAATACATAGGGGAATTGTGGGACTCAGGAGTCAAGCTCCTATGATCCCTCCTGCAATATTCCATGCTTCATCTTGTTTTCATTAACGAGAGCCATTTTCAAACTGCTGTCACGCAGCATGGAGGAAGCACAGTGATCCCGTTTATTAACACAAAACGGGTGAGTAACTTACTGGCAGCATGCAGCCGGGGAAGATTTGCAGATCACCATCACCAGTGTGATTCCACACAGCTACTTTTAGAGGAGGAAGTGGAAGGCCCCAGGTAGGCACTCTGACAAATTCCTTGACCAGCTGCACTTGCTGGAGTGATGCTCCTGGGCCTGGCTGACCGGCACCGAGTGTTAGGGAAGGATAGTGTTGCACACCTGGGATGACCAACAGTGGCTGGAGAACCTGGATGCAGAAGGCCACTTTCCTGGAAATCTGTGCAGAGCGGCAGTGCTGGGCCCTATGTGAGCGCTCCCTTCCGTATGAAGAGGTTTGTAGCAAAGCTCACCACCCCGAGCACCACCATTCAGTTGTGATGAAGGTACATGAGCTACTGGGTCAAAAAGCTTAGCAATGCACAGAGAACAACTGATGCCTTTGAATGTTTGGGGTTCCCAAATTATACAGGGGCCAGTGATGAGACCTATTTTTTGCCCCCTACACCAGGCCTCAGAGTTCAAGAGAAAAGGATATTTCTGCATGGTCCTGGAAGGTCTGTTTGATCACCACTGCAAGATCACTAACGTTAGTGTGGAGTAGCCTGGAAAAACATCCACGAAGCCAGAATCTTTTGAAACTCACTCTTATTTAATGCAATGAAAAGCTAAATTTTTGCTCCTGGCAGACACCATGGGCATTAATGGTGTTAAAATGCTAACTGTCATCCTGGGAGACCCAGCTTACCCTGTGCTTCCAGGGCTTAGGAAGCCTTTGAAGGTGCTGTTTAACTATAGTAAAATCTGAGGAGTGTATATCTGGAAGACTGTTAGGAAGGTGGAGGTGTCTCATGACATGACTTGAGGCATCCTAGAGGTAGCTGCCTCGTGTTACTGGTGCTTGCTGAGTTTTGCACAACATTTGTTAAAACCAAGGGCAAGGGCCTCAGTGATGCATGGCAGGCAGAGATGGAGGGACTGTCAGAGTGTTATGAAGAGCTGGAGATGGTGCTTGTGCCCAACATCTCCGCTATCCAGTCCAGATGACCCTAGAGTGCACATAGGTAACCAGACAAGCCATTCCAGGTGTGAAGCAATGCACTGTATGATACCAGTGGAAGAACTAACTGTAGCGGTATAGTTATGCCAACACGGAGATAAAGTCACATGAACCTTTTACCTATAGAAGTCCTACTGAAACAGAGCTAAGTCACTTCCAAAGAGGTGTAATTATTCTGATAAAAAGTATGAGACAAACCAAAAAGAGACAAAATGTTGGTGAAGTCAAGGTAGTTTCTGCTGGAAAAAAACCCAACAAAAATATACCATTGCAAACTATCTGGTGCAGACAAGGCTATAGAACATAGATGTGTCGGTGCCCCGGGTCCCCAGAAGGGTTAGAACATGATTGTAACAGAATTATTAAGGCCTATGTTGTGTGTTGCCACAAACCAAGTTCTAGCTATGTTTGTATCTGCATTCCCAACTCATTTAAAACTTGACTCTAAGTGCACTGGCTACACTTGCAAATGTAGCGTGCCGGGAGTTAAACCAGCCCTCGGAGACCGCAGCCCGGAAAGTGCTGCTGTGTATTCACATTGTCAGCTGCAAGCGCGGTGGCATGGCCACATTTGCGGCACTTGCAGCAGCATTGGGAGCAGTGCATTTTGGGCAGCTATCCCACAGAGCACCTCTTCCCATTCTGGCACTGTGGTTTGTGGGAAGGCGGAATGGGGGGTGTGGGGCATCCTGGGTCCTGTCCCAATGCCCCGTGATGCATCGCTTCGCATCCCAGCAATCCCTGTACTGACATCCACATTTGGTGCCATCTTTCAGCAGTTTTTTTACTGTGCGCTATCTTCCCTTTTGGTCTGCGGGAATGAATCCCGAACTGCTTAGGATTATGCTGATGGGTCTCGCCAGCACGTCACGAATTGCAGTCGAGTTACTCCTTAAGCTACAAAGTGAGAGTGAGGAGTCTGACGATGATGTCGACACACATAACGCATACAACACGAGATTGCTTTGGCATTCGCGGACACGCTCACCACAGTGGAACGCCGCTTTTGTGCTCAGGAAACAAGCACTGAGTGGTGGGATCACATTGTCATGCAAGTCTGGGATGACAAGCAGTGGCTGCAGAACTTTCGGATGAGAAAAGCCACTTCTATGGGACTGTGTGCTGAGCTCGCCACCACCCTGCGGTGCAAGGACACGAGATTGAGAGCTGCCCTGCCGGTGGAGAAGCGCATGGCTATTGCAATCTGGAAGCTGGCAACTCCAGACAACTACCAATCGGTCGCTAACCAGTTTGGAGTGGGAAAGTCAACCATTAGAATTGTGTTGATGCAAGTGTGCAGGGCCATTAATCACATCCTGCTCCGAAAGACTGTGACTCTGGGCAACGTGCATGATGTGGATGGCTTTGCACAAATGGGTTTCCCTAACTGCGGAGGGGCGATAGATGGGACGCATATTTCAATTCTGGCACCAGACTACCTAGCCTCCGAGTACATAAATTGGAAGGGGTATTTCTCGATGGTACTCCAGGCGCTTGTGGATCACCGTGGGTGTTTCGTGGACATTAATGCAGGCTGGTCTGGGAAGGTGCATGATGCACACATCTTTCGGAACACTGGTCTGTTCAGGAAGCTGCAAGCCGGGACTTTCTTCCCAGACCAGAAGATCACTGTAGGGGAAATCAAAATGCCCATTGTGATCCTTGGAGACCCTGCCTACCCTTTAATGCCATGGGTCATGAAACCATACACAGGGAGCCTTGACAGCAGTAAGGAACAGTTCAAGAACAAGCTAAGTCTGTGCAGAATGACTGTTGAGTGTGCTTTTGGCCGTTTAAAAGGCCGCTGGCACTGTCTGTATAGAAAGCTGGACCTGACTGATGACAACATCCCTACGGTTATAGCTGCGAGCTGTACCCTCCATAATATTTGTGAAGGGAAGGGTGAAAGCTTCACTCAGTCATGGACTATGGAGGTTCAACACCTGGAGGCTGAACTTGAACAGTCAGAGACCAGGGCTATTAGAGGGGCCCAGCATGGGGCTGCATAGGCACCGACGGGTGCTCGACCCCTCCCTGCCCCCGGCCCCACCCTGACTCCACCCCTGCCTAGCCCCTCCTGCCCCCATACCAACCCCTTCACCAAAGTCCCCACCCCAACTCCACCCCCTCCCTGCCCCTATTCCGACTCCTTCCCCAAATCCCCACCCTGGCCCCACCTCTTCCCCGCCTCCTCCCCTGAGCGTGCCACGTTCCTACTCCTCCCCCAGCTGTTTGGTGGCGGCAAGTGCTGGGAGGTAAGTGCAGGAGCGGGGACGAGGCGTGCTCAGGGGAGGAGGAGGAGGAGGTGAGGTGGGGCGGGGAGCTTGGCTGCCAGTGGGTGCAGAGCACCCCCTAATTTTTCCCCATGGGTGCTCCAGCCCCGGAGCACCCATGGAGTCGGCACCTATGTGGGGCTGTAAGGATTAGGAATGCCTTGAGGGAGCAATTTGATGCTGAAAGCCACCAGTAATGTTTGGTGCCCTGCACAGGAGTGAAGTGCAGTGGTTCCAATTCTAGTAGGCATCTGTGTTTGCTACATATGATGCACTGACTTGCAGTGCCTGTTGCTTTCCTGGGCTACGCTATCTTTTACTTAATGCAATAAAGAATGTTTGCAAAGCCAAAAAATTCATTTATTGAAAAGAAACACAACTGCTGGGGAAACACACATGGCATGACACATCTGTGCTGTGTGGGAGGAGGGAAGGGGGCCGGGTGGGGAACGGAACAATCACAGATTTGCAAATGTCCTGTTATCATATCATTGCACGGCCTTCCTGTCTGGAGGGCCATGCAATGAGTGCTGTACTTCAAGCTGGCTAAAATGCATGGTGATGAGGGTTGAGTGCAGTGGGTAAGGGTTGTAGTTTGCAGGGCTGGGTGGTGAAGCTACAGGTGTTGGAGGCAGCTGGTGGTGATAAGAAACCAGATGTTGGGAAAAGTGGTTAGGCGGTGACATGGGGGCACAAGGGAAAGAGTTTTGGGAAAAGGGCTGCAGGGGTCGGGGGAGCTGGCGCGGATCTGGTCCATATGCAGTGCTATGAGCGCCTGCATCGAGTGCTCCATAATGCTTAGGAGCTGCTCCGTGGTTTTTTGCCGGCGATCTGCATTCTCTTGGCGGAGCCTCCTTTCGGTCTCCCACCACTCCTGTACTTTTTGATTTTCAGTAAGGGACTGCTGCATGACTTCATGCAGAATGTCCTCCTTGCTTCTTCGCGGCCGCTTCCTGATTCTTTGCAGCCTTTCGGCCATTGATAACAAGGATGGCTGGGATCTCAGGGTTGCATCTGTAAAGCCAAAATGCAACATTTAACAGAGGCACATTGTTAACACTAGACAGAGCAATGATTTTGCCGAACTAAAAGACAAGCACAGTGCAAATAGCAGAAGTGCCTGTCCCAGAGCAAGAGCACATAACCCACAAGAGTTCCGAAATGGTGAGTAACCATAGGGGCAAGCGTGACTTATTGTTTCAGGGCTGTACTGTCCTCTGGGGTTCTGTGCCTTGGGGAGAGCCAACAGCTGCAGGAGGCCTCTATACTGAACACTGTCCCGACATTTTCCACAGGATGAGTTTGTCCTGGAAGATATCTCGCTGCTGAGGGTCTTCTATTACAATGCCGCTTGTCTGTGTGCAGCAATGGTCCCCCCAACCCCCTCTCAGCACAGTGGCACGGACATGTTAGCCTTACTGGGACAAGGAGCACAGTACTCTGCCAAGGAACCTGCGCAAGCGGATTGCCCAGCTTCTGCATGGGACCTTCGATGAGATCACTGAGGCCAATTACCGCGATGTGAGAGAGCACATCAATGCCCTATTCCGCATCTAGGTATGCACGCAGCCCTGACCCTTCTTTCTGCAACCCTCCTCGCCCCAGCAGCCTGCACCGAACAACTCCCTTCCCAAAATAAAAGCCGTTTACTCTGCTGTTTGTTCTTCCACAAGCACCGTCTGCTGCAACTGGCTACCTTCCTCCTGGCTTGAAAACAGCTTCTGGCTGCATGCATCTATGGATGCCGGGCCGTCCTCTGGCTCTGGACCCCCCTCCTCAGCACCCTCGCTCCCGTTTTCCTCCTCCTGCCTTGTTGCACTCTGGGCTACCACGGCTTCAAAGTATCCATGGTGCTCTTCAGAGTGGAGGTGGGGTCACCCCCAAGTATCTCGTCCACCTCTTTGTAGAAACAGCAGGTCATGGGCGCAGCACCGGAGTGGTGGTTTACGTCCCGCGCTTTGTGGTAAGCGTTCCGCAGCTCCTTCACTTTAACCCTGCACTGCTGTGCGTCCCGGTCATGGCCCCTTTCCATCATGGCCCTTGATATCTGCCCATAGGTATCATAATTCCTACGGCTGGAGCGCAGCTGGGATTGAACAGCTTCCTCCCCCCAAACACTGATGAGGTCCAGCACCTTGCCATTGCTCCATACTGGGGATCACCTAGCGCGTGGAGGCATGGTCACCTGGAAAGATGTGCTGAGAGCACTACATGCCTTGCTGAGCAAACAATTAGGGGACTTTCAAAATTCCCAGAGAATTTGAAGGGCGGGTCTGACGGTTGGTCACCTGAGGACAGGACAGTAGAGTTCAAAGTGATGACCAAAGTGGCTAGAACAGGCATTGTGAGACACTTCATGGAGGCCAATCAGGGTGCATTTATTGACCAGGGTGTCCACACTAGCACCGCGGTGCTCCAGCCGGGGCGCAGCAAGCTCTATGCTTCTCATGGAGGTGGATTACCAGGGGGGCTCCAGCTGCGGAGTCCGGGTGCTCTACATGCCTTGCCAGTGTGGACACCTCAGCAGTTAGGGCACCCAGGGCTGATTTAATGCACTCCAACTCAGAAGTGTTGCCAAGGCCTAAGCTTCTAGCAGCAGATCCCCTGCTGATGTAAATTAACTTCAATGGAACCATGACATGAATCTTCCCCTAAGCTCCAGTACAGACAGAGCTTGCAGGAAGCATCAGGGAAGTTGTTCGATGAAGAAATCCTTTAAAACGTGACCTGAATGACTGAAGCTTTTAAAGCCAAGCTTTGCTCACCTATAGTACGTTAATGGTTATGGAAGCTTATAAGACAAAACTTAATAGGTCCAACAGAGCTCAGAGAAGTCTGCAGTAAGAGAGGGAGTATTCATGCACTTATACAAATGCTAGGCTAGAGCCTGCTGTTAGAAAGTTGAGTGTAAAGGGAGTGATAAAATGACATGAGTTCTCTGACCATGCATGAGAAAACAGCAGAGACTGTGTGTATAACAGAACAAGAACAACAAGAGGGAAATCAGACCCGGCCAAAGTTTAAAGTAAATGCTCCTTACAATTGTCCCTGCAATGGACGAAGCGTGTTTTACAGGGCAATGCCCGCTGACAAGCTGTAAAAGCAGCACCAGTAATAAAACAATATGAAGATTAATATAGAGAAGGAGAACTCAAAGATTACTCAGGGCTTGACTGCCAGTAGGTTGCACCAGTATAACTTAAGGTGTGATTTTAAACTGATTTAAACTGGGCAAAAGAGTTGGTGAACATGCTTCCTTCAGATAGGTTTATTTTGGTTCAGTTTTAGTTGACTAGGAACTAGTTTAAGCTAATCAGCCAATTTTAAATGGAAAAAAGTGTCCACAGATGGGTTTGTCTCAGTTTAACTAAACTGCTGTAAAAACAGGTTTTAAGTTAAACCTGTGACACTTTCTGATGCAGACAATAGCTGAGTGCTGATTGTGCTAAATAGACAAACATGAGCCAGTGGAGATTGACAGAGACCAGTAAATAAGGATGAGTCCATTGGGATAACTCTGAGTGTCATGAACCACGGAGTGAAATGCAATTCATAGTTTGATGGAAAATGTGAAACCTTAGGATAACTAGCCCTGTAAATTTTGCTCATCCTATCACAAGCACGTGAACACATTGCAACACCGGTATGACATATTGACAACTGGCAAAGAGCCCAAGGCTGCATTTCATTTGCATATAGATGTGTAGACATTTTGAAATAGCAGTAAACCCCCTACAGTCCTAATATTTACTTGTTCTTGTAGTTGTGCACAGCATTTCAAGACCTAATTGGCCACAGCTGGCATTTGGGAAAATACATTGGACACTCCATACTGTGTACACCACAAAGAATCACAAAATCTCCATCCACGTATGTTATTAATCCGATAACAAGAAATTACCAGTAATGATTACTACTCATCCTGTATATCAGGGGTCGGCAACCTTTCAGAAGTGTTGTGCTGAGTCTTCATTTATTCACTCTAATTTAAGGTTTCGTGTTCCTGTAATACATTTTAACGTTTTTAGAAGGTCTCTTTCTATAAGTCTATAATATATAACTAAACTATTGTTGTATGTAAAGTAAATAAGGGTTTAAAAATGTTTAAGAAGCTTCATTTAAAATTAAATTAAAATGCAGAGCCCCCCGGACCGGTGGCCAGGACCCAGGCAGTGTGAGTGCCACTGAAAATCAGCTTGTGGGCCGCCTTTGGCACGCGTGCCATAGGTTGCCTACCCCTACTGTATATACTGCTTCCCTTCTTTCATTCCAGCAGTAACGTTTATTCTGGCAGAGTAATAATCATGAACACAATTATTGCTCTGCTGCAGCAGAAATTTAATCTCTCTGAAATACGAAGAGCAGAGGAAAAATGAGACGTTCCCATTCCAGTAAGGAAGCCTTCACAGGAAGTCTCTCTAGAAATTATGTCCTGTGCTGCCCTGATCAGCCATCGAGCTATTCAACTCTAACAATGCTGACAATATGTAAGACTGCCCCGGAAACCTTAAGAGATTGCATGTCTGACACAGCCAGTGTCTCCAGTGCCCAGGCAGCTAATCTAGCAGCAGACAGATCTTGGTTAAGGAAGCAGGGGGAAAGGAGGTTCCCTCTCAGCAGCCTTGATGCAGTGGCTCTGAATGGCAGGAGACCAAAAGGTGCGGGAGTAGTTACATAAGCAGCAACAGCAACCCTGAATGCAATCAAATATGAGGCCTCATCTAGGGATCAGAAATCTTAAAAGTCAGCTGGAAAGCTGAGCTGCTAAAAACAATAGATCTACTGTAACTGGTTTAGGGAGGGGGGAGCATTCAAGGTTAGACTAAGAATGTGAGAGCATAATGAAGCCCACATTAAAATTACCCACCAGGAGGCACCAGTTAATGAATAGTTTTACTTCATAGATGCTGTACAGCAAAGTCCCTCTGACTTGGAGCATATTGTGAGCCTTTTGCTCAGCACTGTTCTGAAATGCCACATGGCGATAAATGTTTTTCAGGATGTGGAAAGGGAGAAAGTGCTTTAAAATTGATTTTTAATTATAATGGCTTTTTAATTGTAACAGGCATTTTCAATTGTTAATGGATATTTTAGAGCAGGAGGCTGCTGGTGGTGGTGGCCATTGCTGAAAACTGATCTCATTTTCGATGTTGGCATTCATTATAAAGGGCCAAAGTAAGAGGCTGTAAAACAATTATCAGCCCTGCATTAACAATCAGAAATTTAACTTTACTAAACAAACTGTAAGATTTGTGTTTTAACCATTGAATTGGGTTTTTTTTAATCCAATATTTGATTTTCTTGGAGGAGATGAGAGGTCCTCAGCTTCCCTACTAAGGGATCCTCTAACTCAGTGGTTCCCAAACTTGTTCCGCCGCTTGTGCAGGGAAAGCCCCTGGTGGGCCGGGCCGGTTTGTTTACCTGCCGCATCTGCAGGTTCGTCCGATCGCAGCTCCCACTGGCCGCAGTTCGCTGCTCCAGGCCAATGGGAGCTGCTGGAAGCTGTGTGTACAGTGCCTAGCACAATGGGGCCCTGAGCTTAGTTGGGACCTAGTGTAAGGCAAATGAGAAATAATAATGAAAGCGATCGACAGTGCCAAATGGGGCAGTCGCTACCCAGATATAAATGTTGATGCTTTTCAGCTCAGTAGACACTGTCTTCACCATGGTATAGAAAAGCAAATGAAAAAAGTGATGGGCAAATTTGTCCTGCCTAATTTCAATCTCACTCAGATGTGGCGAAGTTAAAATAGGCTATGAAAACAAGGGTTTTAGAGCTGGTGCTCTGAAGTCAGATTGCTACTGCTTAGAGCAGCAGCCATAAGCTACAGGTGGAGGGCATCAGTGCTCTTACTATTCCCCACTTCCCCAGGAGCAGATTGGGGGAGGAGAGAGAATATCCCCAGCCTCATCTCCTTGGCCCCAGTGGAGAAAGCTGGGAGAACTCTGCAAAGATCCCAAGTTCAAGGAGCGGGGCAAAGAGGAGGACAACCTTTTCTGGAGAGCCAACCCCCCCAGGGGGTAAGAATGGGAAAGAGGGCAGTACAGCGCCTAGGTATGGAGGAGAGATATGACCCCTGTCCATGGAGTTCGATCAACCCCTAAGCAAAATGGAGGAGAAGGAAGAAGGAGGCTCCATTGGCTTGAGAGAGCCCACTTCCAGGAAGCAGGGTAAAGAAGGAAGGGGAGAAAGAGGGAAGAATTCGATCTCCCAGGGAAATGGGAAGGGATAAGGCCACCTGGGCAGCTCATCTTCCAGGGTGACAGAAAGAGACAAACCCCAGAATGCCACCAAATGTGGACACAACTTCCTGTGGGCCCTGGGAAGGCATTGGCTGAGGGTAGGATTTTGCTCAGGACCAGGCCCTTTAAAGGCCTGTGTGCACTCATTCATTCTCCAGCTGTGCTCCCTGACTGAGCTCTGGCTGTGCTCCCTGCCCAGAAGATTCCTGGTGAGCCAAAGGATAATGGTCTCCTTGAATAAGGAAGACGGGTTGGACAGGCCTACTTGTCGCTCCTGAAAGACTTCTGGAAAAGGGAATGGGTTAAAGGCCACTGTTTCCTCTCCCACAGGACTCGTAAAGGTATGTTTGAGGGGTGGGTGATGCAGGGTCTGGAAATGTGTAAGATGACCATACGTCCCTGAAAACAGGTTGTCTCATTTATTTTGTAACTCCTACTGACTGGGACCTGAGGGAACTGGCTGAGTCTATGACATTGACAATGGACTGGCTGGAATGAGTGCATCTCCGGGATCTCCCTCTAGCAGGCCCATCTCTAGGGTTGTTGTCTGTCCAGATTTTCCCAGGATCATCCATTTTTTAAATGTATTTTACTGAGAAATCTGCCAGGGTGCTCAGTATGCACTGTTGGCTGTCCAGTTTTGTGGGCTCAGGATCATCCCAGATATCCCCCCCCCCTTTTTTTTTGTACCTCAGAGGTGGCAACCCTACCCATCACCCTCTGACACTCCACTCCCTGTGGGACCTCTCATTAAGTCTTCCCGCCTTCACAAGACCTTGGACCAGCACTCCTTTACCACAGACTCCTTTGAGTCTGGGTGCATAACAGTTTTCAAGTACATAAAAGGTTGTTACAAGGAGGAGGGAGGAAAATTGTTCTCCTTAATCTCTGAGTATAGGACAAGAAGCAATGGGCTTAAATTGCAGCAAGGGAGGTTTAGGACATTAGGAAAAGCTTCCTAACTGTCAGGGTGATTAAGCACTGGAATAAATTGCCTAAGGAGCTTGTGGAATCTCCATTGTTGGAGGTTTTAAAGAGCAGGTTAGACAAACACCTGTCAGGGATGGTCTAGATAATACTTAGTCATCCTGCCATGAGTGTAGGGGGCTGGACTAGAAGACCTCTCAAGGTCCCTTCCAGTCCTACAGTTCTCTCTCTCCTTTTCCCTATACCTCCAGGCTGTAACCAAGTCTTGCCTCTTCTTCCTCCAGAAACAATCTGATGTAAAGGTCTTCCTTGCCTGTTGATCAGACCAAAATCTTCATTGAAATATTTCTGTGGTTTTAGGTTTTATAGATTTTTTTTTTTTTTTTTAATAGAAAAACTAAATTTGGGGCCAAATTTTACTGGTTGTTTATGTGCTGAGCCGGAACACCTGAGCCAGCCCTCTATCATGCCAGCGCCAATTAAGGGAGGTAGATTGGAGCTGCCTAGAGAAACCTGTGCCTGACTGGCAAAGGGGAAACAGCTGCCAGCCTGATTATCCTGGGGCTGCATAAAAGCCTCCGGGGAAGGAAGCCAAGGGGATAGACAGAAAGGGGGGAAGCCAGGGAGTGGAAGGAGAATAGGAGCGTGTCTCTCCTGGCTGTAGTGTCTGGGAAGTCCTTCAGATGGAAATCCCTTGCTGTATATGGTGAGATTACATGCTGTAAATAAAGTGCACTGGTGATTGCTTAGCCAGGAGGTCTGAGTGGTTTTTGGAGCAGAGGCAGGAGCAAAGAGGGTCTTGCTACAGGCTGCTTTAAAAACTCTGCTTCTAGTGAACTGAGCTGGATATGCCCCATGGTATTTAACAGTCATGATCTAGAGAAGCCAGTGTTGCTGTAGTTTTTCAAATCTGTCAGGTGGTGACCGACTCTATAATTATTTATTCCCATTTTACAGACTGTAAACTGAGGCACATAGGTTGTCCAACAGTCAGTGGGGGGACTAGAACCCATAAGTTCAGACTCCCAGGCCTGTGCACTAACCAGTAGAGCACAAAGCCACCCATGTTAATAAGGTGAGTTTTTGTTGTCCACTAACTTGTCAAAGTTTTTAGAAAATAGGTGGTGTAAGAGATTACATTTAAAACCATTAAGGGCATTTTCATTTTTTTTACACAATGAACCATTAGTCTATGGAACTCTGCCACAAAATATGATTGAGGCCAAGAGTTTAGCAGAATTCAAAAAAGATTGAACAATGATATGGGTAGGGTGACCAGATGTCCTGTTTTTAAAAGGACAGTCCTGTATTTAAGCCCTCCTGCAGGTGTCCTGACTTTTTCTTAAAAACAGGCAAATTATTCCGTATTTTCTGTCTTCTCTCCTCCCAACCCCAGTCAGTACTGGTAGGTCCTGCTGCTGGCCAGATCCCTGCTTGCCAGCTGCTTGCCCACCAGCAGTGAGTGGAGGTGTCCAGTAGCTGATGATGGGGGTGGGGGAGGTGGTGTGTGCAAGGCTGGTGATGGGGCAAAGATGCAGCATGCGGGCCAGGCGTTCCCTCCTGCTGGTTCGCCAGCACACCCTCCACCGTGTGCCGGCTCTCAGCCAGCAGGGCCCCGCCCTCCTGTCCCATTTCTGGCCGGCACTGGTTGCGTGCTACCGCGGGTGGTGAGTGCGGACAGGCACCAGGCGGCAGCTGGTTACGTGTCGCCTCTGCTGCCCACCCATCAGCCCTTTACGTGCTCCCCTCTCTCACTATCCTCCCCCTGCTTTGCCCTTTCGCCGACCCCTCCCCAGTCCCATTGCTCCTCCATATCCCCCCAGCGGACGTGTCCTGCTCCCAGCGCTGTACTGAGAACCAGCCCCTGGCCGGAGCGCTCAGCTCACCAACAGCCTGGCTGGCAGGCTCCTTCCTTCCCCCACTGCCTCTGGCTGGACCGGTGCCCTGGGAAAGCCTAAGACCCTGTGTCCAGGAGGAGCCAAGCCCTGCATGTACCAAAGCCCTGCACAGTGCTGGCATGGGGGAGCCTCTCTGCCCCTCAGCTAAGCTCTGGAGTGGGGGCGGGGAAGCGATTTCCAGACTGTTCACACACCGACCCTGCAGGCTCCATAGCAGCCCCCAGGGAAGGGGTTTAGCACCTTACCCCCTCCCCCCCCACACACACACACCCTGGGTCCTGCCCCCAGGGAGCCCGGGGCTGCTCTGTCCCCTGCTGAGCTACTTCTCTGGCCGGGTTCCCTGAAGCCCCTGCAGTCAGGTTCCTTGGGCCCTGGTGCACAATGCATCCTTGGGGCTTAACCCCTTCCTGCCCGTGTTGTAGCCGGATGCGGCTGGGTCATGTTGGTGGCCAGCAGCAGAGACACGAGCCAGGTCATCCCTTCCCCATCTCCTCCCCCTGCGGCTAGAAGCAGCTCCTTTCCCTCCCACACAGAGCTGAAAGGCTGCTGTTGGCTACATTCTGGTGTGAACCCTGGCAGAAATCTGGTGGAGGGGGCATGTGAACCTCCATGCCCCCCCACCTGTTGCCTGGGGAAGCTGTGGTGCCAGGTACCAGGAGAGGCAGGTCCATCCTGGGGGCCCAGCCAGGCATGGAGGGTGGAGAGCGACAGGTAAGGAGGGTTGGGTCACTCGGTCACCCCCCCCACCCCCCGTGTGAGAAAGGTGTACGGGAGTGTGTGTGGGGGGGAGAGTAGGGGTGTGTCACCCTTCCTCGTGTGAACCCTAAAGCCTTAAAGATAAGAAGGTAAATAAAAAGAATCCAACTATGCAGTATTTCTTTTTAACAGGGACTCAGTTAATTTGATAGTAATTTGAATGTTTGTACTGCATAGTTCTGATTGATTGCCATTGAACTCGCTTGAATACGAGTAATTTTACCAGGTGTCCTGTATTCAGCATAAGGAAATATGGTCACCCTAGATATGGATAAATGGAAATCAACAGTTATATAAAATAGGATTTTTAAAAATTCACAAAATTTGGAAGGGATATAAGCCCTCCTTCCCCAGAACATATAAACCACCCCATACCTGGGGAGCAGGGTTTGGAAGAAACTTCCCTTACTAGTAGGTTATTTCTTAGTTGCCTGTTTCAGGGTTTCTTGTAGCCACTGGTACTGGCCACTGTTGGCGACAGGATACTAGACTAGCTGGACCATAGGTCTTATCCAGTATGGCAATTCCTATGATCGGAAACACTGACTGGTTGTTGATGTTTATTGCTTAGCTACTATGTCCATGAAATGTTAATGTCGAACAGGAGCAAATAATTGCATGGAGAACAAAATGGAATAAACAAAAGGATTTTGCATTGAGCACAGGGGGATATGACAGTTTAAATGGCTCTGTTTAATGGTGACATTACAGTATCAAGTTAAATCATATATGACCTAAAATGCTTCTTTCTGTGGTCAATAGCAGTAGACCTGGAATCTGTTTGAATTTTAGGCTCTGTTAACCAAAAATGCCTATGCAGGAGATGCAGTCAGTGTCAGTTATTTATTGACCTGGAGGTTTTTAAGTGAACATCCCATTGTATGAGGGAACTCGATAGCAATGGTGATTTGACCCATTTTGTGCTATGATATACTGGGGTTTAACCAGCTTTTCTGTGTAAGGCCAACAAATTGTGCGAGCAAACTGCATCAGCAAATGCTATGAAAGGTACCCAGTCAACTGGATACAGACGTCACCCTGGGGCTGCATGTGCTTGCTCCCTCTGAGCCAGTCACGTCACTACTTCTGTTTGACTCTTTTCTATTATTTTTAAATGTTAAGAGAGCTAGCTGAGCGTAGTTCATTTAAGAATATAATGCTCTATGACATGTAATAGGTTCTATGAACTAACATCCCCCTTAGTAAGTCCAATTTGTATGTAAAATTGGAGTGAACTGGATTGCTTTCTTTAAATTTTCTGAAGCTGGTGCTCTTTCCATTTCCCTCGCTGACCTAGGAGTCATGATCACAGAATGCCATGTGGTGTAGATATGAACATGCAGAAGGGTAGACAGGATAGTTCTCCAACAGAGGGCACAAAGTAAGCTTGACTTGTACATTTTTAAGTTCATGTGACTGGCAAACTTATTACAAATAATCTAAAACCTTGTTGATCCTGGAGCCAGCCTTTATGACTGCGCAAGTCCAGAGCTGCTCATACATCATCGACAGTGCCATTACGTGTCTGCCCGACGTGTGACAGGACGTTCCACACCCGAATCAGACTGATCAGTCATCTTCGGACGCACAGAGCCCGGTCATCGAAAGAATGAGTTGTTGAGGACTTCATCAATAACAATGGACGAACATCATCAATATTTTACAAGGTACTGTATATGTTTAACATTTCCTCCTCTGGACAGAAACACATCCCCATGAAATGGGTTGGGGATGCCTGTGGGGAAAGATGCTCCTTTCCTGTAGGTCATATAGAATTGTAAAGCTTCCATACTACCCTCCAGTACATCAGCTCAGTAGGCAGATGGCAGCTTTAGAGGGAACTTGTGCATTTTAGAGGAGCTGGTTCCCTGGGTTGTGAACCCAGGGTAGGCGGCCAAGGGCTTTGGACCGGAGGGGCACTTGGAGTAGCCATGAAGGTGGAAGCCGAGGAGTTCAGGGGAAGTCCAGGGGGATCATCCTGTCCTGCCCTGCCCCATGAAGCCTCCCCCTCAGCCCCGGCACAGGGCCAGCTCGGGTTGCTGCTGGGCGTTGGGCGGGCAAGCATGTGTTTTCCAATGAGGGCTCCAGAGGATTTGCTCCTCCTTTGTAACCGGGAATGAAATAATGGTGACCTGATGGGCAGTGGGGCTGCCCAGGGCAGATGGAGGCACTGAGCCGCCCACAGGCAGCAGCCGCCAGGTGTCAAAACATAAAAATGGGGGGAGGGATAGCTCAGTGGTTTGAGCATTGGCCTGCTAAACCCAGGGCTGTGAGTTCAATCCTTGAGGGCCACTTAGGGATCTGGGGCAAAATCAGTACTTGGTCCTGCTAGTGAAGGCAGGGGGCTGGACTCAATAACCCTTCAGGGTCCCTTCCAGTTCTATGAGATAGGTATATCTCCATATATTATTTTTTATTTATTTATATTTGCCACTGATCTTTGCTCCTACAGAATTAATATTGGCTCCATGTATTTGCTGATGAATGGGAAATCCCAGTAACTGCCATTTCACAGCACTACTGCAGAAAGTAACAGTTAGGATTCAACATTAAGCCTAGAATTCTTGAGACTCCCAGGCAAGGATTCTCTCCAGTAATACTGATGCTTGTGAAAACACTGTAAAGGTCTGTTTTGGCTCCCACTGGGAGCTTTGCCATAGATCAGGGGTTCTCAAACTTCATTGCACCACAACCCCCTTCTGACAACAAAAATTGCTACATGCCCCAGGAAGGGGGATGGAAGCCTGAGCCTGCTCAAGCCCCGCTGCCCCGGGCAGGGGACCAAAGCCCCAGGGCTTCTTCCCTGGGTAGGGGCCTATAATCTAAGTCCTGCCACACAGGGCCCTGGGCCGTGGGGCTTGGGCTTCAGGTGGTGGGGCTCAGGCTCAGGCTTTGGCTTTGGCCCCAGGCCCCAGCCAGTCTAACACCAGCCCTGGAGACCCCATTAAAATGGGGTCCTGACCCACAGTTTGAGAACTGCTGCCATAGATCTTAATGGGACCATGGTTAGTCTCTTAATCTCTAATGCACCGGTCCACAGGGCCGGCTCTAACTTTTTTGCTGCCCCAGGCAAAAAAGAAGAGCGCTGCCCCGCCGTAACACCCCGCCCCCCCGAGTGCCGCGCCGCCGACCCCCCGCGCCGCACCGGGCTGCCCAACCCCCCCGCCCTCCCCCGGAGCACTGGGTCGCCCAAAACCCCCGGAGCGCCGGGCCGCTCAAACCCCCGAGCGCC
>NW_020664381.1:137554-210076 GCF_002925995.2 Terrapene triunguis
CCCCCCCCCGAACGCCACGCCGGGCCGCCCAAACCCCCGGTGCGCTGCGCCGGGCCGGGCTGGGCTGGGCCGCCCAAACCTCCGCCCCCCGCAGCGCCGTGCCACGCCACGCCACCGAAACAAAAAAAAAAAACCCTCGAGCGCCGCCCCGCGAACAAAACCAAAAACACCACGAGCGCCCCCCGCCACCCCAACATTGGCCGCCCCTTATAAGGTGCCGCCCCAAGCACGTGCTTGGTCGGCTGGTGCCTGGAACCGGCCCTGCCTGTCCAAGCTTGATAGTTTATTACAAATTTGAACTTTCCAGAAGTCGTATCGTACTAGTGCCATCAGAAGGAGTGATTTTTAAGGACATTAACTTGGGCCATAACAAACAACTAATGAGAGAAAACAATCTGTAAATGTCATATTTGTTTAACTGCATTCTCCAGCTTGAAAATGTCATTCTGTTGGAAATGAAAGTAAAACACTGCTGTTTATCTTCACTACTTTGCTTCCTTTCCGCTCCCCTGCTCTACACACGCATCTGCTTGACTTATTCCCAAATGTCCTTAAACACACTGACTGCAGACATAGCTCAAGGCAGAACTAAAGACTTCAGGTTCTCCTGCTGCTGAGCTCTGATAACAATGATTTCGCTTTTAGGACAAATGAGAGATTGCCCCTAGCTCCCAAAAGCAACAGCAAAAGCTTGGGAGAGTGGGATAGTTATTAATCTCCCAGTATCAGCAAGAAGAGGCAGCCCCACCAGTATAACCAGACTTGAGGCAAGGTCTTCAAAAGCAAAGGGAGCAGTGAGTGAGTCAGAAATTTTTGTGAAAACCTTTTTTTGACCAAAAAATGACTTTTTGGTCAAAATGAGAATTTTTTTTTTTAAAACATGTTGATTTCAGTGCAATTTCATTTAGGAAAAAAACCAAAATGAAACCATTTGATGCTGAAACATCCCGTTTCAATATTTTCTGAATGAAATGTCTTTGAGTTTTTTGTTTCAAAACAAAATTCATTGTAACCTTTTTAAGCTTTTATATAAATATAACAATCAGAACTCTGTTATTGTGGGGAGCACCACATTCTTATTCCAGATAAGTCCTTTAGGCTATGTCATGTTAGAAGCAGTTTAAGCTAAACCGGAAAAAGCCACCCTTGACTGGAACAGGAATACCCACATGGGGGAACTATACCAGTTTAACTATTCAGTTTAATTCACACTTTAGGCCTGGTCTACGCTAAACAGTATAGCACCATAGCTACGTTAGTCAGGGGTGTGGAAAAAACACCATTTAGGCAACTATTAAAAAAGACCACCTCCTTCTTTCCTAGGCAGCTATGCACCGCTACCCAGACAGACCCCTCAGCTGAAATATCCATTCCATTCTATCATATGGTACAGAAACACCGGGCTAGCGACATATCCACAAACAGAGCACCAGCACTTTTGTCACACTTAGGTTACGAGTGTGATGGATCTGCTAAGCCCCTCTCCCTTCCTCACCCCACACCACTGCATTTCCCCTTCCCCGTGCCAAGCAATGGGAAAGGTCCTGAATCAGGAAGTGGCCAGGCAGGCTCTGTTAGGAAGCAGTGGCCGCATGGCTAGGCAGGAGTTGTAGAGAAGCTGGATGCAGAGAAGAATCCCCAGAAACTGTACACCGAGCGGTGTGTGGAACAGGCTGTGAATGCTGGACATTACAGCTGGGTGCAGGGCTGTGTGAGACAAAACATTTCAAATTTTCCTTTAACCTTATTGAATAAATTGAAAACATGTTCAAGATCTAAACAAAACATTGAATTTGACCATTTTCATTTTGACAATTTTTTTCAACTTGTTGATTCGCCAAAAATGTTTGCTTTTGGTTTGACCTGAAGCAATTTTGGGGGTGGTGGTGGGGGGGGAATTGCCAGCAAATTAATACTGTTGTTATTAGTACAGCTCTATTTATTTGTTTAAAAGATGTTTGTTCCCTTTGGCTAAAGAGAGAGTCCATTTTTAACTACAGTATATTTCTGATCTGATGGAGAGGTCTTGTTTTTGACTGGGGTGCATGCATAGTTACAAAGTGTTTTTTTTGGTTGTCTCTTTCTTTCATTCATTATTTTCATAATTAGTCCTGTAGCTCAGCTAGGCAGCACAAGACTTTCAGAAATGATGCATACTTTTTTTCCCTTTGGGATGATGTCCAGTAGCTTTGATAATTTAAATTGATTAATTCGACATGAATTTAGCCAGGCTTGGGGGAGGGGGAAATACAAATTTGATTTTTAACTGTAGAAATATTGACAATTTGATGGCACCCATCTTAAAGGGACCTGATTTTGTTGAATCCAAAATTGCTGAATACCTGCTCTTTGGAAATCAGGCTGCTTACGTTATTTCAAGCTGAGCCCCTAAAATCACTCATCACTTTTGAAAATTTAGAAACGGATCCAGGAAGAGAATATAAATTTAGGCCTAAAGTATTCTTATAAACCAAAAGAAATAAAATCAGTCAGTTAGTTTCAGGATCATTATAACAGCAACAGACCAATAAGGAGGGGAGGTCATTTCCTGACAAAAATGACAGGCTGAATGATGGGCCTAAAGGCAAAGACCTCAATTTCTCCGGATGGTTGCCAGGAAATACCCTCCCCATCTGCTATTTTCTGCTTGAATAATCGTGTGGGAGGGAAATGTGACACTCTTAAGCACTATGTGATGTGCTCCATAATGTACATCCCATATCTTGTATAGAGTTAGGCTGCCAAAAGAGCTGATGAAAATGTCAGTTGGTGGGTGTGTACCGTTATGAGATCCTAGGGAAAAATACACATATTTGGTTAGAAATACGTAAGTCTAGAAAGAAATATTGCATTCTGTTTTACAGTGTATTTTTCTAGCCATAGGCCCTGATCCTGCCAACATTTGCACAAAGGCATAACTTTAATGATGGGACTACTCATGTGAGTAGAGTGAAGCATGTATATAAGGGTTTGCAGGGTTGAGGCCTAAGACACTAATTTCCCGAAAGTCTAGTCCAGGAAGGGAAAAGTCCTGTTGTGGGAAAGCCCTGCTGGGATTTGATTTATGAACAGGACATCCTGCTTAGTTCTGAGATCTATACAATCTAATTCTAGTGAGCCTAAGGCTTATTGTGAGGGCAAAGAGAGGTGCTCTCCTTCTTACTTGTCTGCAAAACCCACTTGAATCTCTTTGGGCATCTGTGCAAAGCACTTGTCATATTTTATTGCATTTCATGGCAAATGTCTCCAGTACAATGTTAAAAATATATTCATCTTCATGCAAATGAGCCAAAACACCTTGATGTAATAGTGAACTGTATGTTATCACTTGTGTCATCAAGTTTGAGGGTAATGTCATGCTCTGTGCAGACAGGGCTATTGTCTAGTGGTTGGGGAAGGTGACTGGGCACTTGAACTCCTGGATTCTGTTCCCCAATTCTGCCACTGGCTCACTGTGTGACCATGGGAAAGTCATTTAGGCCAAAGTTCTAGCAAGTGTCTATTAGTTCTGGGCAGGGCCGGCTCCAGGCACCAGCCGACCAAGCACGTGCTTAGGGCGGCACCTTATAAGGGGCGGCCAATGTTGGGGTGGTGGGGGGCGCTCACGGTGTTTTTGTTTTTGTTCGCGGGGCGGCGCTCGAGGAATTTTTTTTGTTTTGTTTCGGTGGCACGGCGCTGGGGGGGGCGGGGGTTTGGGCAGCCTGGCGCTCGGGGGAGGGGCGGGGGTTTGGGTGGCGCGGCGTTCCGGAGGTTTGGCCGGCCCAGCCCGGCGCTCAGGGGAGTGGGTGGCCGGCCCGGCGCAGCGCTCCGAGGGTTTGGACGGCCCAGCAAGGCGCTCGGGTGGGGGCGGGGGTTTGGGCGGCCCGGCGTGGCACTCGGGGGTTTGGGCGGCGCGGCGCTGTGGGTGGGGGGGGTTTACAGCGGGGCGGCGCTCTTCTTTTTTGCCTGGGGCGTCAAAAAAGTTAGAGCTGGCCCTGGTTCTGGGTCCCTCCGTTTGTGAGAACCCAGTTCAAGCCATATGGGGTCTGATTTGCAGAGTTGTTGAGTGTTTGGCACTCCCATTGATTTCATCTGGAGCTGTGTGCGCTTAGCTCCCTGGTGCCTCTGCCCAACAGAAAAATAGGGATAATACTTCCCTACAGGCAGATTGGGATGTTTGTACAGTGCTTTCAGTTCCTTGAAAGATGCCATAGGTGCAAATTATTAATAAAACAAACAGGAAGGTGTGACACACAGGAAGACTGGGGCCACCTGGCAAAGGTTTCACTGTTCTTTATAAGCAACTCCTGTCCCAGACCTGACAAACTCACTACACCTAATAAACCGCTTTGATGGTACTTATCCATGTGAGGGCTCTACTGAAAGCTTGTAACTTATTGATACTCATAATCATTGTGAGATGTGTGCATGGTCGGTATTTAAGGAATAATGTAACTATATTGAAAATTATGTTCTTATGGTCTTGGAGTGAATTTGAATCACCAGGGAATGGTATGTTTTGGTGGTGACCCATCCAAGCAGCAGGGAGTTGTCACCCTTCCCTGGCTAGCTGATTGTGTAATGTATTTCTCAGTTGACACCCACCCCTCCCCTTTTCACCAATCCAGAAAAGTCAATGGACAACCATCAAAGACAAACTGAAAACATCAAAATCATTTGGGAGTGAAAAGGAATGATAGGACAGCAAGGGGAGCACCCTGTCTGTGAATAAAGACAAAAGACTGATTCAGGACATCACAGGGTGGAGAAAGACACTCTGGATCCAGTCACTGAGGAGGTCCCTTGATGAGCGGGGAGGGGTACTTCATGAAAGACTGGGTCCTAGCTCCTTGGGGCCGGCAAAAGCCTGAACCGTGGGGTGAGAATCTGCTTTATTAGCTAGGAAAGGTCACTATTAATGAGTGTAGGCCCCAGTTCGCATTTTATGATTTTTCTTTTGTGTGTAATCACTTGTTTCCATCACTCACGCTTGTTTCCATTTTAATCTCTATTTCTTTTTAAATAAATTTTCCTTTTGTTTTACTAGAATTGAACTCAAATGCTGTGTGATATACAGGAGCAGTGGGCTAAGGGAAAGCTGGTAAACTGGGGTACACTGTTCCTCTGGGAACAGGCTCTGGGATTTCTGTGGGCATCCAGTGGTCAGGCCCAGGGCACCCCTACTTTGCAGGGACTTGGGGGCTGGGGTGCATCTGTTGCCAACCTGCAAGGCCAGGGCAAGCCTGGTAAAGCCCAGAGGAGTGTCCTTGAGTGGCTGACAGGCTGGTTGTGTTAGGGAGCTAACGCCCAGCTGGCATAGGGAAGACTCCCCACACTGGAGGCTGGTGGCAACAAGGTGACTCGCAGCCCTGGGTGCCCTGTGAAGCATCCCAGATTAGGCGCCTACTGTTAGCTGTTTAAATAAGTAAATATACCCAGCCAACTTTTTCCCTTGTTTGTTTCCAACATGTCTCTGCTTGTCTCTCTCTTTCCTTTTCTGGCCCTGTAATCCTGTGACCCCCAGAGTCACATTTTCTCCATTGCTGTTCACTGCAGAATATAGAAGTCAGCTGCATTATCAGCAGATCTAAATCTTCCTGGTTTAGGTTAACAGCTGAACACTCCATGCACCGTGTACTCCCTCACGCTTGCATTGCCATTGGGCTGAACAGGGAAGCAGCATCATTGCTGTTAATCTCCCTGCTTGGTTGTTTTATAGAGAACCAGGCAGTTCATTCTTACCTCAAGCCAAGGCAAAACAAACAAGGCAGATGACTCACTGCCACCCTGTTTGAAGGTGTATCTGCCACTGTCCAGAAGGTGAAGTAGAGTGAGTTATGGTCCAAAGCAAAGGAGCCCTCGCCAGATTGGATACCCACAGCTGTTCAGTCAGAAAACACCCATTTCTAACCTTGGCAGCACAGATCCAGAGAGCAAGCATGCCCAAAGTATGTGAGATTGCTAAAATTAAAACATCTTCATCCAGAAGAGACATCTAATTATGTGACAGCTGCCTGACACTTGAATCAGCTGCTGACCTAAACCGGGACGATTTAGAACTGCTAGCAATAGGTACACGTCACAGCTATCCTGGGACTGATCTTTGATGTAACAGGAGGCTTCGCGAAACACACCCCTACTGAGTGCATATGAATTCATCAAATGCTTTGCATAGTTATTTCCGGAATTTATACAATTCCCAGTCTTAGAGCCTGTCGTCCAGATTCCCAGCTGGTACAAATTAGTGTAGCTCCGTTGATGTCAGTGGAGCACCCTGATTTACACCAGCTTAACATGTGGCCCTGTACATTGGTTCTAAATCCATTTACTGTTGTAGTTGTCGCTGCACGTGGGACCTGTGAGGTGCTGAATGCCTTGTGGGAGGGTCTTGAACTCCCTCAGCTCCCACTGACCTTCGGCAACGGCAATGCAGTTTCTGGGCCAAGGAATGACAGTAAGGGCATTTTGATGACAGGCAAGTCAGATACAAGACCTGGGCCTTTTTCTAGTATAATCCAGTTAGGGTATTGAATTAAACAAACACATCTGCAAACAAACCTGGGGCCCTGTGCTTCCCTCCACTATGTGCCATAGGTGGCAACAACTGCGTACTTAAAATAGAAGTGCATTTGGGGCCTGATTCCCCACTGCCTTGCTCTTTGGGGAGTGATTTATATCTGCAAATAGTGTGTCTAAAATGCCACTGACTCAGAATTCTCCACTCACCCACACCAGTAGTAGCATTTTCCCCTCCCTTGGACAGCAGAAATGACTCGACAAGGGTCAAGGCAGTAGAGAATGATGAGGCTATGCAGAAGAGAAGCAGCTACTGAGCCCAAGCCCCTGCTCCTATCCCCTCCCCTCCTCCTCCCACACTTACCCACCTGCAGCTGCTCACAGCCCCTCCCCACAAACAGTGAGCATTGGGGGCTCCATGGGAAATCAGGAGGCATGCCTGACTGAAGGGAAGTGTGGGACTGGGCATTGGCCACCACAGCAAACACATTTCATGATAATAAGCACAGCAGAATGTCATGGAGCTCAGAGGAACATTGGTTTGTGCTCTGTGGTTTCTGCACCAGAGGAGGTAGAAATGTGCAGGGGTCATGTAATGGTGCTGTGCAATTAAGTAGCTGTTCCCTTCTGTAACCGCAGTTGGGGTCCCATCGTGTTAGGTGGTGCCTGTATATATAGTAAAGAATAGACCCTTCCCAGAAGAGTTCACGGCCTAAATAGAGAATACAGCAAGTGTTATGTCAAATTTCACAGATGGAGAACTGAGGTACAGAGAAATTAAGTGACATGCCCAACACAGCGCAGAGAGTCAGTGGCAGAATTGGAAATCAAATCCAGACCTTGGGAGTTCCCAGCTAGTGCTGTAACCACAAGTCCATCCTTTGGCTATGATGACTGAAAGGAATCTAAATCTACATGCCTTAGAACGGAACCTTCCAGGATGTTGCAGTGAGGTTGAGCACATGTTTGCAAACCATTCTGAGCTCCTCAGCAGGGGTGGCAAGTTATATTGGCTCCACCAATGTTGGGGGCCGGGTCTCTCCCCCGGCCCTGCCTGCCGCTTCCACCATCGGCGCCGGTGGGTGCCCGCACCCCCTACCTCTGGCCCTGCCCTAACTCCGCCCCCTCCCTGCTCCTATTGGATCCCTTCCCCAAATCCCCGCCCTGATCCCATCTCTTCCCCCAGCGCGCTGCATTCCCCCTCCTCCCCCTCCCTATCTGCCCTGCAAATCCAGCTGTTTTGCGGTGCAAGCGCTGGGAGGGGGGCAGAAGCAAGACACAGCGGCGCGCTCACAGAGGAGGCGGAGGTAAACTGGAGCAGGGGGGCGGGGCGGGGCGGGGCCATGGGGAGCTGCCGGTGGGTGCTGAGCACCCACCAATTTTTTTCCGTGGTGCTCCAGCCCCGGAGCACCCACGGAGTCAGCACCTATGGCCCCCACGTGCCTCCCCTGGAGTGTCCTCCGGCCCAGCCTGCCACCCCCGCACACCTCCCCCGGAGCATCCCTGTGCCCTGCACAGCGGGTGGCTGCCCTGCCACTCCGCACTGCGCTTCCTCGCTGGCCGCCGCTGGCTACAAAAGGGAGCGGTGCCGGCAGCAGGCTGAGGCGGTGGCTGCAGTGCTGCCTGAGGAGAGGAGGAGGCACACAGGTGATGGCAGCCCCTCCCTCCCTGTGGCACCCACCACAGGGAAGGCAAGGGAGCTTCCTGGACCTGAGAGGGGCCCTAAGAGCACATGCAGTGACAGTGGTGTGGGGTGAGTGTGCTGCCAGGGGGGAGAGGAGGGTTCCTACCCCCAGAGCTTGTTGCTGCCGGCAGGGAGAGGGCTGGGGGGAGTCCTCCTCTTTGGCCCCAGCCCCAGGGCAGCCTGCATCCCCAATCCCTCATGCCTGGCCCCACCCCAGAGCCTGCACCCCCAGCCAGAGCCCTCACCCCCCCCCGCACCCCAACCCTCTGCCCTAGCCCTGAGCCCCTCCTGCACTCCAAATACCTCAGCCCCACCCCAGAGCCCTCACCTCCAGCCAGAGCCCTCATCCCCCCCCGACATCCCAACCCTCTGCCTTAGCACTGAGCTCCTCCTGCACCCCAAATACCTCAGCCCCACCCCAGAGCCCTCAGCCCCACCCCAGAGCCCTCATTCCCCCATCCCACCCCACATTGTGCAATATAGGAAAACTGTTAAACACTTACTGTTTCCAATCCATTTTTACATTATTTTAAAAAATATATATATTGGCTTACAAAGCCGGGGGAGGGGGCAGGACTTGGACCCGTTCTGGGCACCACCAAAAATTATACAAACCTACCACCCCTGCTCCTCAGATAAGGGAGATTCCGTAGAAATACAAAGTATTGCTGCCACATCCTTGGAGAGAATAGCAAAGTGAGTAACCGGTCTGAAAGTTGTAAATAAATGATGAGGACAGAGGGAGGGTGTGTCCTTGGCCATGTTTTCACTGGCAAAGAAGACTTAAAAGAGTTTTGTTCAAAACGATGAGAGGACTCCGTGAGCTTGACAGAGAGAGGTTTATACCAGGGAGGGTTTCGGAAATGAAATGATGAACATGAAACCTTAGGAGCCAGATCCTCAGCCGGTGTCCATCAGCATCACGCCATTGACTTCAACAGAACTTCACTGATGGACACCAGCTGAGGATCTGGCCCCTAGCAAATGACAAGTCAGTAGTGATCTTAGGCTAGGGTGACCAGATGTCTCGGTTTTATAGGGACAGTCCTGGTTGTTTTTTATATATATATATATATATATATATAGGCTGCTATTACCCCCCCACCTCCTGTCCCGATTTTTCACACTTGCTGTCTGGTCACCCTATCTTAGGCACAACTGCTTCATTGTCAATATATTGAAGAAATAACCAGAGGAAGCATTTGACTCCCTATGTATGAATCTGAGGCCTAGAGATTTTGTTTTCCTAGAGAAGACCAGAAGAATTACAGTGCAAAGACCGAAAGGTGGGAATAAATACCATAATTCAAGCAAACAAGGCTGGGCTGGTTTGGCCAGATCATAGCCTTTTCCTGATACTATGTTTCTCTATAGTTTTCTAATATATACCTGCTATAAAAATGGTGTTAAAGAGTTTCAGGAAATGGCAGTGTGAATATCTATTTGTAGAATCTGGACCTGGTTCCTCGTATCATGTAAAACTGGTGTCACTTCACTGGCATTACACAGCCATAAAATTGATTTAACGGAGCGGAGACTCAGGCCCGATGTGTGTAAATTTATCAAGACTCCATTTTTCTAAAGAGAAAAATGTGGCCTGCATTTGTATCTAACCTCCCAAGGTATGCCTCTGGGGTTTGCAGGTAGTTCCTATTCACTCAGACTACTTTACTTCATCAAAACACAGAAGTTCTCCCCAGCACCAGCATTTCACCTTGAAATGTTCATGCTCTGTGATGTGATGAGCTTTTCCTCCCGCATAGCCAACATGTAAGCATTTTGTGTGAGTGGAGCAATTGTCCAGCTTTACACAAATAAGAAACCCCTTCAGTATTTGCACTGTAAAGAGACTTCAGTTTCAATGGGCTTCATGATTGCACTTTGGTGTTAAGTGGATCCGTGGTCCTCTTCCAAGGAGTGCTCTACATGGGGCCAATGTATGACGTCCGTTATTCTAAAATAAGCAACTTCTACACAGCAGAAATATGCTGCACTTGTACTGCTAATCTCTCCCACAGAGAGGTGTTTTAGAAGGAAAAGCTATTTATTGCAAGTAATAAATGAAAGTTCTCAGATACAGTTGTAACTTAGTTCTTAGAGCCAGACCATGCTGGTTTTAGACAATTTGCCTTCAGTTTTTAGTTCACCTATATTTTCAATATATAGGTTTGTCATTTCATATAAATGTTCTTAGTTATTATTAATGTTATGGAGAACCTCAGCCTGTTATGCAATAATTTTAAAAAGTATCTTTAAAATAAAGTAAAAATCCATTTTACTGATCAAAATTGCCCTTGCAGGAATGTATCTTCTTTGGGTATCAGCTATTACTGTTTCAGCAGAGAAATTGTACCTCTGCATTACGTAACAAAGCATGCCAAGTTCTTTTAGAAACAGATGTGGTAAAGTCTCCAGCCTTATCTTATCTAGATACTTGTTTTCCATCATTGTAGTATCTGAGCCCTTCACAATCATTAATGTATTGGTCCTCTCAATACCTCTGTGAGGTAGGTCCGTGTTATTCCCATTTTACAGAGGGGGATTCAAGGCACCTAAAAGTTAAATGACCTGTCTGAGGTTACAGAGGAAGGCTGTGTTACAACAGGAATTGAACCTAATTTGCCTGAGTCCCCAGCCAGTGTCTTTACCACCAGACCAACCCCCTTGGTGCTTGAATCCTGCACAAAAGTATTCAAACACAACTCCTTTGATTACTTTTCACAGCCATTTGTGGGAGCAAAATTTTGCTTATAAGATTGTTTGCGAAAAGGAAAAGTCTTGTGAACATTTGTGCAAATATGAAATTGTGTCAGCTATGTTGATGTCATCTTGAAAGTTCTTTGTGGACTTAGACATAATCCTGTCAGGGAGCAGAAACAGTATCGTGACTTAATTGACTAATTGCATAGTATAAATGCTTCAAGCAGCTGTCATAGTGAATAGTTTGCCAACCATCCATCGGATGAAATATGATCACATAAGGCATGTATCAAATAATGATTGATAATGAATAAATTTGTAACAATCTAGGTATTCTTATGAATAGTTTGCAAACAGAAAAAAATTGCTGCAAATAATTCATCCAGTGCTCGCTGTCAGCTTAGAATTATTATCCCTTTTCTAGAGATGGAGAAACCAAAGGGATTCCTGTGGCTTCTCCACCTCTGTGGTGAAGTGAGAGTTACATGATTTAACTAAGGTCACACAGAATATCTTTGGCAGAACTGGGACTAGACTCGAGGTCTCCTGACTCCCATCCCTCCACTTTAGCCACAAGATTTCATCCAGGGTGGTGGGTGTGGGGTTGTTAGTCAAAGAACAGTTTTCTGCTGGCCTTAGATTTAAATTGGTTTGGCTTAATTTTCATTTCTTCATATGGCTACACAGCAAGAGCTATACCACAATGGGACACCCATGATGAACATCCCTGTAAAATGTACGGAAAGTTGTTGTGGCTACCTCTGGCAGGAATATACACAAATTACTAATAATTATATCAGCCAATTCACTGGCAGAATTTTCTTCACACAGAAGAAATGACCCCTCCCCCCTCCCCCTGCAATTGGATCCTTTCAGGTGGACACTTGCACCGTCAGAGAGCTCCACTAACTTCACCGGGGCTCGTGCATGGTTCAGGGGCCCAACTGCATGCAGCTGATTGTAGAATCTGAGCCTAAATGTGAAATAATTTCCAAGTTACCAAAGGATTGCTTTTTACACTGATGTTAACAGTTATATGTTGCGTTGCAGGTATACACACTTGTAAACTATGACTATTAACTACGCCCTTTATGGAAGCCGGGGACTAGGTTCCTCTTGAAGACCAGCTCTCCCTGGCGACATCAACTGAGTACCTGACATCAACTAAACTGAACCCCATCCTGAATGAAGATTCAGAAATAGAGCCAGAGAAATGTGCCCTCATCAGTCAAACTGCTTTAAAACAGTTTTTATGGGAGGCTGAAACTAGAGAGCTAATCTGTTCTATTCTCTTTCAAATCCCTCCTCTATACTCGCTTTTGACATGACGCTGGTATTTATTTATATAATGGGGAGTGGGAGAGGGGGACCTTTTAAATGATTCAGAACCATCCTATTGTGTGGATGGCTAACCTATACAACCCCACCTTACAGTCACTGCCTCCCTCACCTTCTAGACACTGGAAATGAAAGCGTCCCCTCACTGTCCCAAGCTCTGTGCTTGAGGGGTTGACTCCTTCTAAAGAGAGAGATTAGACACCATTTGCACCTAGTCTTTGTGCTTTCTGCTGAGAGTGCCATTCTGTGCCAGTTGTGATGTGGACACCTGTCTGCTGGGAACTATGTTGAAGCCAACAACTCAGTTTATAGGGGTCATCAAATAGCTGGTTTATGCGTCAACATTTGGTTACAAATTGCTCTGGGAGTGATTTGAGCTGAGATTCCACATTCCATCATCCGTGTCTTGAGCTATCAAGTTCTTCTGTGTTAAAAAAGTGTGTGGGTAACTATCTGGAACTTCTTTTCTTAGTCTGGAGAGAGAATCCTGACCATGAAATGGAAGTAACATAACTCTTTAACCATACAGCTGAATTGGGCTAACTCACCCGCGCAAGAGTTCAAAGTCAGTTAATTCATCCATAAAAAGTATGCTTGATTTAAAAAAAAAAAAATCAATAAACTATGGCCAGTTCCCCAGACTCTGTCCCATTTGCCAAGAAATGAAACTCTTTCCTGAAAGACACAGCCATTCACATCTCTCAATCTGTCACCTGTCAAAGCAATTTAAGATTTACTAGAGACAACTGAGTGTTAATGTCTGCCATAGCTATCCTGCAAATAGCTGGTACATTCCAAGTCCCTTGGCCCTTACATTAGCTTTCATCCCTTAGCTTAGTAGTTCAACTCAGCCAGTAACCCAGTGGCCATTCTGGTTGAATCACTCTGAAAAATATGGATCTTCAACACTCTTCAACTTTGAGGGAAAATGAGTCACTTCAAAATGTAGAAAAAGTCATAGTTTGCCCTTGGAATTTCTATGCATGCAGGTGCAATGAGTGCTTATTATTAGATGGTTTTCTGCCATATAAATGCTGCTTCCTGCCTTTAAAGTTTTTCTTCAGACCCCATGCTTATGCTCAGCTCATTGCATAATTGTCATAACAGATTTTTTTTGGTCAGTACTGAAGTAGAGCTGAAAGCAGCCGCAAAAGCTGCAGCAGCCTCCTTGGTGGGATCAGCCTGGAGACAGAGTGCCCATGCTAGGCCATTTTGTCAAACGTGTTTTCACTATTTCAGTTAAATGATCTCCTCTTCTGGCCCCCGCTTGTGTTGGGAGTCGTTTGGGTCTGCCTCTTTGAATTTTCAATGGGGGATATTATGTTAGCTTAAAGAAAGGAATATCTGTCTTTTCTGCCATTTAAAGATGCAACAACCAGAAACTATGATTATTATTTTGTAGATATTTGGAGCTCCTGGCACTGAGTTACCAAATTTAAAACGAGCAAGGAAAGCAAAGCCCTGGTCACTATTAAGCCAGGCCTATATTAGAGAATTGAACCATTCCTAAATGAACTGGTGGGTAGAACCGGGTTAAGGCTGAATGGATCAGTGTGCCCCTGTTAAGCATGTCGAGTTGCGTTCTGAAGTGTTGCAGTTTTGACCCATGCCCACACTGGTGCTATCTGAGTTGCAGTGACTTCTGGGTAACTGTCTCATAATTTCTGGCAGAGGTCCCTTTCCCAACATAAACTGCAGCATTAGGGACACTTCTTGTGGACTGCTTCACCCCATATCCTCATTTCCTCTTTGGTCAGAGAACTACTCTCACCTCTGTTATACCTAAGGTGGACTTAATGAGTCCCACCTGAGGCAGGAATCCATCAGCAGTTCCCTGCATGGTTCCAACACTCACTGACAAGATAGGCCACAAAAAGAAACAGTCCATCTTCTTACACCATCTAGGGCAGAAGTAAATGGTATGTTACCTTGACATTAGCAGCATTTCATGGCCAGGTCTTGAGGGGAACCAAGGACAGTTTCCCTGCTGTATTTGAATATCTTTTTTAAATGAATCCCTTATTTTTTAATATATTACAAAACCAAACCATCACAAATACATGCTGCACTGTATCCCAGGTAGGAGGTAAGTGAATAATTAGTAAGATTTTTTTTCACTGATAAGATGATCAGCTTTATACTGAACATGGAGTAGACAATGTCCTACCCCAGCAGCTGGCAGCCCGTCAATTAGGTCTAGAACAGGGGAGGCTTTCCTTTACACCAAGTGCTGCATATGGACTTGTAACCAAACCCAGCAGCTTTCATCTCTCCCTGTGCCCATGCCAGCCTTCAGCAATTTCCTCACAGCACTGTTTTGGGAGCAAATCAGAGTCTCCTTTGCCCTTGTCAGTGTACTTAATTCACTACTTCTTCCTGTGCTCTTAGCTCAGAATCCAGCTCCTCTAAAAGACCACCAGTGACTAGCCCTAACTAATTGGAACCAAGACCCAATCCCAGTGTTATTAAATAAAACCAGCTTTGGTCCAAATGAGGACTCTTCCCCCTTCACACCCTCTCTCCCCCTTCATACCCTCTCTCCCCCACTCACTCACTAGTAAAACTTTTATATCTATATAAACTACCATATATAAACAAGAGATACCAGGAAGATTTTAATATCACGTTGGGTCATAGGCTTAGTAAAAACAGTATTAATCATGCAGCCAGATACAGCTGTCTGTGACGGAATGTTCACGTCAAGTTTTTGTTTTGTGTCAAAATAAGGTGAAACTACCAGGCTGAATCCTACTAGCTTGTTTGCCTTTGGAGACTATAAGTTAAAGAGAGAACTCAGCCCTTGGACCTATCTCGGCATCATAAAATGGGACCAAATAGTGCTCAGCAAAGGGGTAATTTTCTGGCATGCAATGTTTCAGGCTTCTCACCAAACATTCAGGGGAAATCTCTCACAGCAGTTGAATAGGGCCTTATTGAGAACAGAAGATATATTTTGGTGCAGGGTGACACTGACAGAACACAATAGATCAGAAATATTTCCAGATAACAAGCATGTTGTCTGTTCTATTGCAAATAATTGCTGGCAAATGACTACATCACTAGCAAAAGACCAGATATCTCATAATGGCAGAATAAATCAATGTAATGAATATGCATGCTAAGAATACAGTGCCTGAGACAGAAGCAAGTTTAAATGAATTCTATTTATGGAGAGGTGTTTTCAGAAACCAACATACAGTAGAAAGAAACCCAAGCAGAAAGTGTGACTGTAGATCATATCAGAATATATAACCTATTATATATAGATTGACAATTTTTTTCTGCAACAGCTATGTATATATCATACATTCACATATGGTGTAGCAGAACAGTTTTGGGGATAAACCTGTGCTTTCTACATTTAATTAGGGTGCATGTATGTACTATGGTAATGGATGTCATAGAAAATCCTAGTACACACAGACAGACGTGTAGACCTTTTTTTTAAATTTTCCATTGTTGAAATTCAGCTGTAGTACAGCCTTTCTCCCATAATTCATTTTGAATATGCCCAGAAAAGTTTTAAAATGTTTTAACAGCTTCAGTTCATAGATTTTTTTTAAGCCTAGAGGTGATTATCTTATCTGATCTCCTGCATTACACAGGCCATAGACTTGCACCCTTTGCCATCAAGACCAACCACTTTTGGTTTAACTACGGCATACTTTGAAGACCGATAGCCTCTATTGATCTGAAGACTTTCACCATATCCCTTGGTAAGATGTTGAAATGGTTAATTACCCTCGCTGTTTTTTTTGTTTTAAGTGCCTTATTTCTAATTTGAATTTGTCTAGCTTCAGCTTCCAGGCACTGATTTTGTTATGTCTTTGTCTGCTTTATTAAAGGACTCTCTGCTAGTCAATATCTTCTCCTTGTGAAGGTACTTATACCATGATTCTATTTGACAAGATAAGTAGACTGAGCTCCCAGTCAATGAAAGCCTTTAATCAGGGCCGCACAGAAGTTTTTTGGGGCTGGGGCAAAATCTGAAACAAAGGCTCCCACCCTTACAGAAAAATTAACACTGACGGGAGCCCTGAGAGAAGGGAAGGGGGTTGGAGAGTGAGCCTGCCCAGGGTGCTGGAACTAGGGGTACAGCAGCACCCCCGGCTTGAAGTAATAATAGCAACTAAACATCTGCTTCCATCATAGACTGGGTGTACAGTTTTGTTCAGTGGTTTTAAGCACCTGCACTATAAAAATTGTTCCAGCAGCCCTGAGCCTGCCCTGCACTCACCCCAGAGTGACAGCTCTTGTCCTGCGGGGTTGGGCCTGGCTCCGGCTCCCCACTTCGGAAGTGGCACCCTGGTGGGTGGGGTTACAGTGCCATTCAGGTTTGGCCAGGCCACACTTCTGTCATCCAGGTAAGTGCTCTAGCTTTTAGTCCAGTGGTTAGAAGTGGGGGAGGTTCCTTCTCCTCTGGCCACTTTGCGTCCGTTTACATGCATCTGAGCATGCCTATCAGACTAGGCCCTGAAGGCAAGATAGGTGTGGAAACGCATAGTTGCATGTGAGTTAGTCACTGAGCTGCTGGGCAGTGTCATGACTTCATGGCTGTGTGCATGCCTAGCTACCAAAATTTAGGCACTTTGGGGACTTTAGAAGTGGAACTGTAGGTGTCTAGGGATTTTAGGTGCCTACAGGTTTAGGCGGCAGCTGAGCAGGGGTTTTGTGAATGACAGCAATGCCTAAATGTTGGACATAGGTAAGTAAAATGACAGCTAAGGGAGATGTAGGTGCCTGTGAATCCCATCCTGGACATTTCTCCGGCATACTCCGTACCTTGCAGCATTGAGCCCCAAATCAGTGGTTAGGAGATGGGAGGAGGATTGACCTACACAGAAATTATTACCATGCTTTTGTTTAAAAAAACAAAAACTGTTTTGTTTGCAAAGAAACATAATGGACTCACTGAAGCTAGGAACACTGAGTTGTTTGTTTGACTGGCTTTTTTTAGCCTCTGGCCCTTGAGGCACTGCAATAACATTGAGAAATGAGTGGTTAGTGGGACTGTAGTAATGTAAGTAGTTAAAACAAACTGTGTAAAGCTGTTTCAGTCTACACGCTTGGCTCTTCTTTAGGGCTAAGAGGCATGTAAAATCTAGTGGCATTAGATGTTTGCTTTTGTAACTTTATTTTTGTAGTTGTCCTTATAAATGATACATGTACACAGAAAAAGGCTTAGCAAAGCTGCAGTCAATCCAGAGTGTGCAATATTGTCACTGAAGTAGTGCCAGTACTTTCTGGACAGTGAGGTAGCTTTTGATCCCACTGAAATCAATGGTAGTTTTGCCATTCACTTCAACAGAACCAGAATTTAGCATAGTACATTAACAAGGCCCCTGCCCTGAACAGTTCTCAATCTATATGGGAAAATATAAAGAGATGCATTTTATCTACCTGACTACGTATAATCCTTGAATTAGATACAATTTTATTCATCTAAATCCTGAATGGTTTTTGATGCAATAAACAGAAAAAAAAACAAAAAAAAACACTGGGCCAAATTCTCTTTCCATTCCCATAGATTAAAGTCACACAGGTTGAAAAGTGACCAAAGGTAATTCTGTGTCATTGGCTTTGTTGTTCACTTTAATCTGAGCGGCAACAATTTCCCCCTACCCCTCAACTCTTTTGCTAGAGAGAATTTTTGGAACTACCCACAGATCCAAACACAGTTTTTAGAAGCCCCGCTGGAAAGGAATATTGCTGGAGGGAAGAGAGAATCTCTTCACCCTTGAGAGGGCCATTTCAGCCTCTGTTTGATTGATTTGGTGGTTTCTGTTGTCAACCAGCTTTGGAATAAGTAGTCTGAAGAGCTGAGTGCCATTTGGAGAGACGTTACGTTGTGTTGGCTGTCTTTAAAATAAATAGCCAGTCTTCTTTCCTAGAAGACGTTTTTTCTTCTGAAATGTCTCCTGTTTATGAGAAGGACTTTGGAACTGAGCTCTGCCACAGTAAGATGTTAAAACAAAGCAAAACACTGAAATCTATTACTCACTGAAAATCATAAAAGCTAGAAATCACCAAGTTCATCCCTGATACCACTGCATTGACTCTAAACGTGAGAGTATAAGGTTGAATTTCATGTGGAAAAAGATAAGAAGCCAATGAAGGCACCGGAGGAGAGGGTCAGTGTAATGGGAGACTAGAGAAAGGCACATGAGGGAAGTGACATTTTGGGTAGTCAGGAGTGGGGTGGGGAGCAGGGAACTGCAGAGAGTTCAGAGAGGAGAAGGAAGAAACAGAAACAGTGAGAAAGGAGCAAAGCCCTGGGGGAGAGGAAGAGGCAGAGTGGATTTTAAAACTCATAGAGGAAACAGCAAGAGGGGACTGATGAGGGGGAGAAGGAAGGATGAATCAGTGGTGGTGATGTCATGGTTATAAGTGTGGATGAGGGGGAGTGTTGACGATGCTAGAGGGAGGAGGAGGGTGGGCAGAAGAGCAGGGAGGAGAGATGAGAAAGTTAACTCAATAAAAAGTGCATGTTGTGGGTTTTTTACTGAAGTGTGTGAACTTAGAAAAGCCCTGGAATTCTAAATATTTGTAGAAAATCCTCTAAGAGCTATAAACAAAACCAATCTCAGCTATTCATGGACGCACCATCAATTCCTTGCTCCTGAAATAGCAAAGGAGGCGGTGAGGGAATGAATGGGTGGGGGGATGCAAAAAAAAGAAAACGAAGGTCAGTAATACCTGGCAATAAAATGTAACATTAACATTTGGAAAACAGTAGAATTTTCAGAAGTGCCTAATTGACTTAGCATCCTACAGCCCATTTTCAATGGTGACTTAGGGTCCTAAGGGTCAGCTTTTAATGGTATTTAGGTGCCTATAGGAGTTAGGTGCCTAGGTGCTTTTGAAAACCCAACTAGGCAGCTACCTGCATCTTTAGGTGTCTGAATACCTTTAAAATTCTGGCCCTAGGTACCATTGAAAGTTATTGGACTTAGGGTCCTAAACCATGTAGGCACTTTGAAAATGTTACCCTTTGGCTATACTTATATAGTGATACATATGTCTATGCTTACCTCCTTACAGTGCATCTGTCTGGAAGATGCCAGCTGTAAGGGTTAATGAGGAAAGTCAGCCTGACTTGTCTTATTTGTATAGCGCCTTCCATTCTCCAAACTGCCATTGTCATTTGAGGGCTTTCCCCCGTGCCTTGCTTTTGGCACAGTTAAGGAGTGACACTGAGCCCTTGCCTTTGTCCTACTTGAATGCCACTCTTTGGCGTGGTGCCAAGGCATTAATGGACAGGAAAGATCTCCTTTCCAAAGTACGAACTCGGAAGTCGTATGAGACCCTTCTATATAGGAGAAAGGCTAATGGAAGTTCACAGGGAAAATGCAGTGTGCATGTTTCTTATCTTGCAGGACGGGGGCAGCTTTGTGGCTTTCTTTAGCTGCCCATAATTCTTGGGAAGTGGCGGTATATTTTTGCAGGCGCTGAGTAGAGCAATACCATGATCAAAGAAGGCTTAGGGCATGAACTAGGCTGCTGAGAGAATAGTGAGGAGTACAGAGAAAGTACCTCCCTTTTGAAGAATTTCTTATCATGGAACAGAAAGATTTTACACTTCCACAAGCCAAGGACTGTGGGAGAAGAATTTCAAGGCAGGAGGGGAGAGCCCCAGTAAATTGTTCCATGATGCAAGTTCAGGACTATATGAGAGAATGTTTCAATGCTATTTTGCCAAGGGAATAATCCAAGGACAAGCAAGGATGGCATTACAGAGACGCAAAGAGGCTGCCTGGGGAACCAAGGGAGAAGGGACACTCCCTATTGCTAACTTCCCCAGGTGTGTCGGCCAACTAATGGCTAGACTACTAACAATTTTTCATTTACAGGGTTCCCTGTGCCTGCAGGGGGACCTGAAAGTGCTAAAACAAAATGGTGGGCGGGGGGAGGAGGTAAAAATAATCAGGTTAGCAGCGAAAACCCCAATGAGCAAGAGTAAACGAACTCTTCAAAATAGAAATGTTCATCTTTTCCCCTTCCTCTTCTCTTTTTAGATGCCATGATTCTGAAGCTGTAGTTGGCCAGAAGGTGCTTATCCCACTGCGACACCCCTGTGATGGCACAACTTCCAGGGAGCCCTGCTGGACCTCAGAAGGATCATAGAATCATAGACTCGTAGGACTGGAGGGGACCTAAAGAGGTCATCTAGTCCAGGGTCAGGAAAGTTCCCCTCCCCCACTCCCTTTTCTTTTCCTTATCTTCTGTAGCTCCTCAGTTTTTCTGAGGGGAGAGGGGAAGGCCTTTTCCGTTCCCTTTTGGGGTTCTCTTCATAATTCTAGAAGCCTCCTGTTTCATAAGATCTAGTTTTTAAAATGTTCGCATGAGAGACTTCTCAGGGCCCTGCAATTTTCTTGTCCAATTAATTAGACTGCTTGAGTGCCTTTCACTGAATCTGAATATACTAGACCCTCCTCGTTGTAGGTTTATTCCTGTACTGGTGACAGGAAATTGTGAGGTTCCCATCAGAGTATTTCCTACACATTTTTCCACCTGGTGTGGAGATAGGATTTGCCCAGCTCCTCTTACAGGTGAAGCGGGGTAGGGTTTGCCCACAAAACCCCGTGGCTCCTCCATGATCTGTGCCGAGCTCTGGTGGAGTAAGTAAGTAGGCATGGAGCACCTGTGTAGAGGGTCCTAGCCCACTGTCTTGCAGTACGGCTCGTGTAGGAGCCTTACTCTCAGCACCTCCCTTGCTGGACTTTTCACCTTCTCCCTTTCCCCCCACCCCCAAAGTCCACTTGGCTGCGCTCCAGCAGCACAAAGCTGCCTTAAAAAAAAAAAGGGTTATCCAGCCACAGGATGATCACTCCAATGTAGATTCCTGTGCGAAGGGGATCTCTGGTTGCCACAGCTTCCCCTTGGGGCTGTTGGCAGCAGGCACAAGCTAGAGGAGCTCAAAGGCTGTGCTCTGACATGCAACAGGGGACTGGCTCAGCACAGAGCAGCACTGGAATGTGGAGAGTGCAGTAGTGACATAAAATCACTCTGTTGTGTGAGACCACCCTGAGGTGGAGGTGTGGGTCGGGGCTTGGGGGGTTTATCTTTTACTACATCACTTGCCTTGTTGCTGCTTGGGTGCCCTGAAGGGCTGCCCATTCTTTCTCCCTTTCTCATTCCTAATACCACAACACATGGCGCCCTGCTCAGAGGCTAGGTCTACACTACCCGCCTGAATCGGCGGGTAGAAATCGACCTCTTGGGGATCGATTTATCGCGTCCCGTCGGGACGCGACAATCGATCCCCAAATCGACGCTCTTACTCCACCAGCGAAGGTGGGAGTAAGCGCCGTCGACGGGAAGCCACGGAGGTCGATTTTGCCACCGTCCCTACAGCGGGGTAAGTCGGCTGCGATACGTTGAATTCAGCTACGCTATTCGCGTAGCTGAATTTGTGTATCTAAAATCGACACCCCCCCCGTAGTGAAGACATAGCCTCATTCTCTAAATCTGCCCAATTTGCTCTGTTAAGTGCCTTCATTTGACTGCTTACTGTTATCTCTTTTCAATAATGAAATGAATTGGTGCCCCTAGATTTCCCCCCGCCCCTCAGCATTTCTATTTACTCAGTCCAGGAGAGCCCCACTTTCCACGGCATTCCTAGCCCTTTGTAGAAAGGACAACAATGTAAACCTTCCTTGGTAACCTTTGTTTGTCTGTCTCCCCACAAACACAGTACTTATCATGTGTATGATCATGAATTCTTTCTTTGATAAATCATTCATCTTTCTTTCCTTTGAGTTTAGTCTGTAACAAAAGTGATTTACTGTTAGATTTATTCCTTTGTTGCTAATTTTGATCACAAATTTCCTATCTAATATCTTTCAATTTTATATTTCACCAATTCTAAACTGTCCTTTACATGTGCCATCACCCCTTTCTCTCTCTTTCCCAGACAGAGCATGTCCTTCAATACTGGTGCGTCAGTTGTTTGAGTCAATTGTAGTAGATCAGTTAGGAGAGCTCATAACTTTCTTTGTGGAGCGTTATTTCAAATTCATGCCGATCCCTCAGGGAATGAAGAATCATTCTGCATCTTACCTTTTCCCACAGATTCACAGATTCCAAGGCCAGAAGGGACCACTGTGATCATCTAGTCTGACCGCCTGTGTAACACAGGCCATCGAACTTCCCCAAAATAATTCCTAGAGCAAATCTTTTAGAAAAACATCCAATCTTGATTTAAAAATTGTCAGTGATGGAGAATCCACAGTGACCCTTGGTAAATTGTTCCAGTGGTTAATTACTCTCGCCATTAAAAATTTATGCCTTATTTCCAGCCTGACTTCGTCTAGCTTCAAGTTCCAGGCATTGGATTGTGTTGTATCTTTCTCTGCTAGACTGAGGAGCCAATTATTAAATATTTGTTCCCTGTGTTGGTATTTATAGACTATAATCAGTTCACCCCTTAACCTTCTCTTTTTTTAAGCTAAATAGATTGAGCTCCTTGAATCAATCACTGTAAGGCATGTTTCTCATCCTTTAATCATTCTCATGGCTCTTCTCTGAACCCTCTCCAATTTATCAACCTCCTTCTTGAATTGTGGGCTCCAGAATTGGACACAGTATTCCAGCAGTTGTTGCACCAGTGCCAAATACAGAGGTAAAATAACCTCTCTACTTCTACTTGAGAACGAGGAGTACTTGTGGCACCTTAGAGACACATTTATTTGAGCATAAGCTTTCATGGGCTAAAACCCACTTCATCGGATGCTTGCAGTGGAAAATACAGTAGGAAGATATATAAACACATATATATACACACACAGAGGACATGAAAAAATGGGTGTTGCCATACTAACTATAACGAAAGTAATTAGTTAAGCTGGGCTATTATCAGCAGGAGAAAAAAAAACTTTTGTAGTGATAATCAGGATGGTCCATTTCCAACAGTTGACAAGAAGGTGTGAGTAACAGTAGGGGAAAAGTATCAGGAGGTAGCCGTGTTAGTCTGTATCCACAAAAACAACAAGGAGTCCGGTGGCACCTTAAAGACTAACAGATTTATTTGGGCATAAGCTTTCGTGGGTAAAAAACCTCACTTCTTCAGATGCATCTGATTATCACTACAAAAGATGCATCTGAAGAAGTGAGGTTTTTTTACCCACGAAAGCTTATCCCCAAATAAATCTGTTAGTCTTTAAGGTGCCAGTAGGGGGGAAAAATAGCATGGGGAAATAGGTTTTACTTTGTGTAATGAGCCATCCACTCCCAGTCTTTATTCAAGCCTAATTTAATGGTGTCAAGTTTGCAAACTAATTCCAATTATGCAGTTTCTTGTTGGAGTCTGTTTTTGAAGTTTTCTTGTTGGAGTATTGCAACGTTGAGGTCTGTAATCGAGTGACCAGGGAGATTGAAGTGTTCTCCGACTGGTTTTTGAATGTTATAATTCTTGACCTCTAATTTGTGTCCATTTATTCTTTTGCATAAAGACTGTCCAGTTTAGCCAATGTACATGGCAGAGGGGCATTGCTGGCACATGATGGCATATAGCATATTGGTAGATGTGCAGGTGAACGAGCCCCTGATGGAATGGCTGATGTGATTAGGTCCTATGATGGTGTCCCCTGAATAGGTATGTGGACAGAGTTGGCAACGGGCTTTGTTGCAAGGATAGGTTCCTGGGTTAGTGTTTTTGTTGTATGGTGTGTGGTTGCTGGTGAGTATTTGCTTCAGATTGGGGGGCTGTCTGTAAGTGAGGACTGGCCTGTCTCCCAAGATCTGTGAGAGTGAGGGATCGTCCTTCAGGATAGGTTGTAGATCCTTGATGATGCGCTGGAGAGGTTTTAGTTGGGGCCTGAAAGTGACAGCTAGTGGTGTTCTGTTACTTTCTTTGTTGGCCCTGTTTTAATGTCCTTGTAACAAGAGAAATGGGAACTGACCTTCAGCATTCAAAACCAGCCCAGCTTAAGTAAAGAAGATCATCACCATCAAATACTCTCCATTCCTTATTAAGGCCTTAATTCAGCAAACCATTCCTGTTCAGCAAAGCACATAATCATGAGTTTAATGTTTAAAGTAATGCTTACATTTCATGGTTTGTAACTGGATTTAAGCACATGCTTAAAATACTTCCCCGAATGGGAATGGAGTTAAGATGTGCTTAAGAGATTTGCTGAGCTGGGACCAGACAGAGTATCAATGCTGTCTAAATCCCAAAGCCGCCTCTCTTGATCAGTGCTTCATCCAATGATTCATCTCCATGATACAATGCTGATTTCTTTTCTTGTTCATGGCAATAGATCCTCTAAAATGATCACCAATTGAGATGATCTATATGGGGTCCTTTCCAGCTCCCCAAAGTCTTCATTAACATATGCATCCTTCCTCTGGAAGGGTCAGTCCTGATTTGGGCATTCGTGGCTGGGTTCTCCAGAGCTTATTTTAGAATTCCATTCAATATTACTCTTAGACCATAGCTATCTATTATTCCACTACGGGTTCTCATGAACAGGCACTTGGGGAAGACACACAAAGCTCATTTGACTTCTTTTCTACATCAGATTTAAAATGAAATAGCCACAGCTTCAAGAGCTTGTACATTAAATACATAGTAATGCTTACTGTATTAACATGCATATTTTTAGAAGAGGCGAAAGGAGGATTCTATTTATATACTCTTCAAAGATCTATTCGTGCAAACCCAGAGCTTAGGTATTCTTCTTTCTCTGTGGAAAGGAGGGTCTTCCCTTCATTTCAGCAGCTGCCTGAAGAAAATATTGTAGAGAATACTGCAGTTTATAGACAAACAGAGTATATACAGTCCTATCATTCAGGAAGACCTCTTACCCCAACCCCTGGAAACTTAGTGCAGGAATTTTTGTCAATTGGTGCACATAAGAACCCCTGCTTTTCCATTCTCTTTCCACTACAGGCCAAGTTAATCCCTGGTGGAATTCTGTGGACATCAATGGAGTTACATCTAAAATGATTTTAGCTCATTATTATGGTAAAATGATGTGCTTAATTGTTCCTGAAATTGGATCTCAGGAGCAGGAGAAGAAGGGTCTAGTGAACTGAGCGGAGGACTGATAACCAGGAGCTCCTGGCCTCTACACCCTAGCTCTGACCTGACTCTCTCTGGCCACAGGCAAGCCCCTTAAGCTATCTGCCTCATTTTCCCAAATCTGCAAAATGGGAATAATAATAATATTAACCTCACAGGAATTTGGTGGTGATTAGTTTCTGTTTGGATAATGCTTAAAATATAATGGACCAAATTCATGCCTGATTTAACTTCACAGAATTTAATGGGCTTAAATGTTACTTTTACAATGATTTTCCACGTGCTCAGTCTCTTGAGAAATTTGCAACCTCAAATGATATGCAGGAGAAAATTTGGGGCCAGATTTTCTTCTCACTTACACTGGTGCAAATCAGAAGAATACCCTCTGAAGCCAATGGAGTTTACGCTTATTGTAAGACTGGTGTGTAAGTAAGAGGACAATCAGGCCCCCTATAGAATGCTGAGATTTGAAGAACAAAAATCATAGGGCTTAGTCATCAAAAATAGGGCTTAGTCATCAGAAGCAATTTATTTCTTTTCCTCCTAAAATGTAAAGCTGTAAAGTTTACAACGGGATAAACAAAGCAATAACAGAAATGCCTGTATCGCTTCTGATCAGGTAAGGTTTCTTCCCCATAGTTTGATACAGAGATTCAGTTTCATGTCTGTAGCCAAATGCTTTAGCTCTGGTGCCCATAAAAGGCTTCTGGTCTGACTGTCTTGTTATCAGCCCATCAATATCCTGACACTTCCTAGCTATTAATCCTGTGCTGAAATGAAATTAAGTTTCCATTTATTTGGCAGAATGACCCCAGGACTTCCTATTTGGGGAATACAAAGAATAATGCATCTGCAGCTTACAGGAAGTCAAAGGCTCTGATTTCCTGCAGAGGCAGTACAAGAACAAACCGGGAACACATATTTCACAACGGCAGTCGAAAGTGCACGTAAGCACCCTGGCGGCCTCCAAGATGAAAACAATTGGAAGGGGAACATCCCTGGTCCCAAAATCATGTGCTGGTGTTTTGTTGCTTACACAATATGCCATTAGAAAGTAGATCTAGTTCAAGGTTAATTATTTTTTCAGGTGATTATAAAATTTCCCTTTGGCATGTGTCCTGGCTCTTACATCAGTAAGATTGTTCTAATGAAGAAAGTAAGCTACAAGCATGATCTTAATATCTACTTCTGCTCAGAACAATACAGTGACATATTCCTTTCTGGCTCTGTTTAAACGAGCGGGACCAGATTCATCCTGGTGCAAACTCCACTGAAATAGATGGAGTTACATCAGGGTGTACGTGTCTCGTCATGTTCAAGGGTGAGCCTGACTGAAGATACTGTATGTACTTGTCATGGTTGTTAATCAGCACAGAATTTAATCTGGACAAATTGTGCAGCAGACCAAATCATATTCATATTCTAGTTGTGATTTAAAATGAAAGACACATGGATAAGTGCAAGTAGCAGCCAACCTTCTGGGGTTATGCAATGTGAAAAGAGGGCAGGGGGGAATAGAGCTTCCCTAAGAAAGAGACGTTAGTAGTTCCATAAAGCAACTGAACACTCCTTTATGCACAAAAGGTAACACTTTAAATTGTCCCCAAAATTGCCTTGCAGTTGTTGTATTTAAGGTACATCATCAACTTAAGTCACACTTCTACCTGACTTTTTCCTACTACAGTTACAAGTAATACTTTTTTGGGGGTTGGGGGAGGTTCAGTGGATTGACTTTTGTGCATTTAACAGCTTTGTTATAGTCACATTGACTGTTTTGTCATAGTTGTTTTGCCAGTGTCAATGTATTCATCCCTGTTGATTCTCAGTAAAAGAAATCCCATTATTTATATTCTGTACAGATACCATAAAAGCTGTGCATAATAAGATCTAAAAAGGCACAGAGCTTTAGTCTTATCTCAAAAACAGTTTTAAATCAATGAACTCCATTGCCTTCCCTGGAATTGTTCCTGATCCATGTCGGTGTAAAATAGGAGAATCAGGCCCTACAGAATGTTTAGAAAGTGCATAAACATGGTCTAGTATACTTCACTGAGGAAAGAGTGACTAAGCGGAAACAGAATTGATTTGATTCCTTGGGGGAAAAGTTTGGCTGTTTAATAATACAATCAATCAATGTCTAGAAACAAATGCAAATTGTTGTTGTTCTTTAGGCCTTGTCTGAGTAAGGGTGACCTGGTTTTGAAAATACAAACTTGATACAAATGTTCAGTCATAGTATTCATCTGACAAAGGAAACTCTTAAAAAAAAAATCAACATTATCGTTGTCGTTTAAGCCTTATAAGGCATGATCCTGCAGTCCTGGAAGTATTGGATGCTTAAGGCACGCAGGACGTGGCCCTCAATCCTCAAATCATTAGTACACTAACATTATGAATGTCAAAATATATCAAATAAGCCCAAAGGGAATTCCAGAGGTTTGCAGTTAGACCAAGTCTAGTGGCTTGGACTAATTTCCTTCTTCCCTTTGTGTTACCTTGTGAAGCTGCTGCAGCACTATGAATCTCAGTGCCTGAGCCTCTTACTCTGTACAGCAGCTGAGGAGCTGACACTGCTGCAATTTAAACCTAGTCAGTGACAGACCGGGGGGCACATACTATCTTCCAATACATGATGCAGAGAACAACCACGTGAAAAGTTAGTGTCCAAATGTGCCTCCAGACATTCGAGAGTTCCTTGGCTCCCAGGGTTGTGGAGCAAAGAGAGAGAAGAGCTCCTTGCCATGGCATGCTCTTTTCAGCTGGATTGAGTGCATGAGTACATCTCTCTTTGGACCCAAGGGTGTGATGTGCAGAGCTGGTCTGTCTGTGAATGCTCTTGTCCCATTGAGTGTTTCAGATTTTGTCATGGATAGGAACTCCCTGAACCTTAAATCAGAGCTGGGGGAAGCAAAGCCTGCGCACTAACAGATGGCAAGTCAGTCAGTCTGTAGCCAACCGTTGTGATTTTATTGTTAGTCTCATGATATTAAGGTTTTTTTCCCCAAAGCTTCTGCTCCTAGATTAAAAGGGTTACAAGAGAATTTCTGCTTTCATTTAAGAAAAAAAAAATCCCTGCTTTTAGCTCTCATAGTTGTGAAGAAAAGCTGGGAACAGTGACCTATCAACAAGCTCAGATATTTGAACTGATATTAAGTCATCAAGTGGAAAATCATGTTTCCATCTGAACACTTTTTGTACCTGCTATTGTTCTCAATAATGCTTAAAATGACTGTACTTGAAAGTGGTTAGAGAAAAAAAATATTTAAGCATTTGATAGTACTTACCCTATCTCCATAGAGCGGGGGTGGGGGGACACGACAGGGCTCAGCAGGGAGGGAGCTTGCTGGCAGCAGCTGCTGTCTCAACTTGCTGATCTACTTAAAAAGGCAATGTACTTAGAGTGAGGTCAGCATTCTTAAAGGGGCAATGTGCATCTCTCTCTCACACATGGTGTGTGTCTTTGTCTCTGTCTGCCATGCTGTCTCCCCTCCCTCCATTCGTGCTGCCTTGTAGAGTGTGAGGCTACATTAACAACAATGTGTTAACCCTTGAGGGCTCAGCCGAGTGCTAGTTCATCATTTAGCAGTAAGGGATTCCCTGGGAAATATCCCACCCTCTGACTTCACCACCTCAACCAAGCTTCACAATCATCATATATATATATATATATTGTGACAGACCCAGACCAGTGGGGTACAGGAGTCTGGTAGAGGGCAAATATACTGGTCACTGGATGAGTAGTTTTCTGTTCCCTGAGTGACCAGAGCAGGGGCTGCACTAGAGTAATCAGGAACCTGCTAGAACCAGTTAAGGCAGGCAGGCTAATTAGGACACCTGGAGCCAATTAAGAAGAAGCTTCTAGAATCAATGAAGGCAGGCTAATCAGGGCACCTGGGTTTTAAAAAGGAGCTCACTTCAGTTTGTGGTGAGAGTGTGAGGAGCTGGGAGCAAGAGGCGCAAGGAGCTGAGAGGGTGTGCTGCTGGAGTACTGAGGAGCACAAGCGTTATCAGACACCAGGAGGAAGGTCCTGTGGTGAGAATAAGGAAGGTGTTTGGAGGAGGCCATGGGGAAGTAGCCCAGGGAGTTGTAGCTGTCATGCAGCTGTTACAGGAGGCACTATAGACAGCTGCAGTCCACAGGGCCCTGGGCTGGAACCCGGAGTAGAGGGCGGGCCTGGGTTCCCCCCAAACCTCCCAATTGACCTGGACTGTGGGTTCTCCCAGAGGGGAAGGTCTCTGGGCTGTTCCCCAACCCACATAGTGAATCTCTGAGGCAAGAAAATCTGCCAATAAGCGCAGGACCCACCAAGATAGAGGAGGAACTTTGTCACAATATATATATATATATATGTCTTTTTGTCTGGTGAAAAAAATTTCCCTGGAACCTAACCCCCCCCCCACATTTACATTAATTCTTATGGGGAAATTGGATTAGCTTAACATTGTTTTGCTTAGTTGCATTTTTCAGGAACATAACTACAACGTTAAGCGAGGAGTTACTATGTGTATGTAAGGTTGAATTCTGACCCTGAGATAACTGCACACAAAGTACGGATGGGTGCCTTCCTGCTGAAGGCAAACAAACAATCAGAAAGCAGGCAAGAAATGGTGGAACTTTCCCCCCCCTTTTCATAGAATCATAGACCTTAAGGTCAGAAGGGACCATTATGATCATCTACTCTGACCTCCTGCACAGCGCAAGCCACAGAATCTCACCCACCCACTCCTGTATCAAACCTGTGTCTGAGCCATTGAAGTCCTCAAATCATGGTTTAAAGACTTCAAGGTGCAGAGAATCTTCTAGCAAGTGACCCATGCCCCACGCTGCAGAGGAAGATGAAAAACCCCCAGGGCCTCTGCCAATCTGCCCCGGAGGAAAATTCCTTCCCGATCCCAAATATGGGGATCAGCTAAACCCTGAGCATCTGGGCAAGACTCACCAGCCAGACACCCGGGAAAGAATTCTCTGTAGTAACTCAGATCCCACCCCATCTAACATCCCATCACAAGCCATTGGGCATATTTACCGCTAATAATCAAAGACCAATCTCATTATACCATCCCCTCCATAAACTTATCAAGCTTAGTCTTGAAGCCAGATATGTCTTTTGCCCCCTCTACTCCCCTTGGAAAGCTGTTCCAGAACTTCACTCCTCTGATGGTTAGAAACCTTTGTCTAATTTCAAGTCTAAACTTCTGGATGGCCAGTTTATATCCATTTGTTCTTGTGTCCACTTTGGTACTGAGCTTAAATAATTCCTCTCCCTCCCTGGTATTTATTCCTCTGATATATTTGTAGAGAGCAATCATATCTCCCCTCAGCCTTCTTTGGGTTAGGCTAAACAAGCCAAGCTCTTTGAGTCTCCTTTCATAAGACAGGTTTTCCATTCCTCGGATCATCCTAGTAGCCCTTCTCTGTACCTGTTCCAGTTTGAATTCATCCTTCTTAAACATGGGAGACCAGAACTGCACACAATATTCCAGATGAGGTCTCACCAGTGCCTTGTATAACGGTACTAGCACCTCCTTATCGCTACTGGAAATACCTCGCCTGATGCATCCCAAGACCGCATTAGCTTTTTTCACGGCCATATCACATTGGCGGCTCATAGTCATCCTGTGATCAACCAATACTCCGAGGTCCTTCTCCTTCTCTGTTACTTCCAACTGATGCGCCCCCAGCTTATAACAATAATTCTTGTTATTAATCCCTAAATGCATGACCTTGCACTTTGCACTATTAAATTTCATCCTATTACTATTACTCCAGTTTACGAGGTCATCCAGATCTTCCTGTATGATATCCCGGTCCTTCTCTCTATTGGCAGTACCTCCCAGCTTTGTGTCATCTGCAAACTTTATTAGCACATTCCCACTTTTTGTGCCAAGGTCAGTAATAAAAAGATTAAATAAGATTGGTCCCAAAACCGATCCCTGAGGAACTCCACTAGTAACCTCCCTCCAGCCTGACAGTTCCCTTTTGATTTTGGTGTTGGTTTATAAGTGCCTGAGATTGCAGTGGTTATAAGCAGATGACCTGTACCTCTCCAGCCCCAGTGATGCATATATACTGCCTAGAGCCAGATTCCAAACTAAGGTGTGTGTTGCTGTAGAACCTCAGACAACAATGTGTGATTGCTTTGTGGGTAGATTTTTCTTTGGCCTTTGACATGCTATGGAGTCTGAGGCTCCTTTGAAGCTGATATCAAATCAGTGACTCAACAGTCTCACCCTCCACCCCGTTGCATGTGCTGGAGCCTCCCTCTTCATCCTTGACTTTTGGTATATCTCATTGCAATTCCATGTTATGCGTGTATTGTCACATAATTCTTCACCTCCTGCTTGGCTCAGTCCCGGAACCTGGCAGAGGTCCCGTGGTGATGGACAGTCTGCGTCAAGGGAGATCACTTCACTCCAAGTGGTGTGCAGTCAGCTGCCACAGCCCCAGATGTGGGCTCACTGGCTTGGGACGGGGAGTAGCCAGGGCATCTGGAAGATTTGCTGCTACAGCTTACAGCCTAAGCAACCTTCGCTGGGAAGGCTCTGCTGGAGTCTTGGATGCAAATTAAAGCTGCCTTCCCTCCACAGAACCCATGGGAGTGTGGCAGTGGAAACTACTCCTGGTCCTCATCTTGGGGGAATTTCCCAGCAGGGTGCAGCTTTACCCAGCAACAATGGAATGTTGACGGGATCTGCAATGTTAGGGTGCACTTTATACATCAAACAAACAGCTGCATGTGAGCTGCCACTGCTGCATGCCCAGCGCTGCTCATGAGTTACTGCTGAGCATGTAATGGCAGCCAAATTTGCCTATACAGAACTGGTTTCCGTATTTCTTACACCAACAACGCTTCAGTTGCAAGCAGTGAGAGTTTGCCTGTAGGGGGAATACAGGATCGGGCCCACGGTCAGTGACTGTACAACTATGGGATAGCTGGAGTAGGCTATTCTCAGAGCGGTTTTTAACTTTGTTCCTATTGTCAAAACCCGCTCTCTCAGTTGAGTCAGCGACAAGATAGACAGTTGCTCTTCATTAGAGAAGTCGTTCATTTGCAGTTTCTATCAATCAAAGCCTGTTCCTTCTGTGAGAATTTTAATTAGTCGATTATTAATCCCTTCATCCTTTTAGCCTTGCCTGCAGCAGGCTTTTCTTGCTGTTATTCTCAGCCTCCATCTGATGAGAGGTAGTAATTACGTGAAGCACCATCGTGACTACTACTATATGCTTTGTGGGCTGCTGTGAAATGTCTTTATATGCCGTTTTAACGTGAGCATCTGGAAAGTTACAGTAAAACTATATAAAAACCCCTTGGTCTAATTAAAACCAGGGGCCTCCTTCTCCACTCAGCTGCAGCAGTTGTACAGTGTGGTAACGCCACTGAAGTCAGTATTATATATGAAAGCACATGTGATTGCATTGCAAGGGGGGAATAAAGTCAGGAAAGCATTATAGAGCCTGGTGGTATTCCTCTTACTTATAGAGGGTTTTACGTCTCCATTGATTTGATTGATCACTGAGGAATTTCAGTGGTGGCGCTTCTATTTTATAACTGCGAAAGGAGAATCAGGCTCCTGCTTTATGAGGGATGGACCAAGTTCTGGTGACACGACACACGAAGCACCGTGCAAATGCAGATGGCTAATTATGTGCTGCATCTTTCAGAAGCTGAAGCCTCGGAGGGGGGAAGGCTTTGTCATCTTCACCACTCCCAGATTCTGCAGGTGCAGCCACAGGAACTCTAGCTTACAGTAGCCTCCCCATGGCTTCTGATGGTCTGCTCCACAGGCCAGGATAGCTGTAGCGTTGAGCATTGTGGCTATAGCATCTTGTGCCCCAGCTTGTCCCTGTACATTGATGTGGGGGACAAAATCTGGGCCATTGGTTTAGGGTTATTTTCTTTGTCCCTCCCCTCCTTAACTTCCCCCTGTCACCCTCCCTGCAATGACTTGTGCATCTAACATATCATCTGTGTTCCTCCTTTTAATTTAAGAAAACAGTGACACACACTCCAAAGTTCTTTAAGTAACATCCGTTTATTTCAATAAAGTCAGCTTCTTTCCCCTATTTATAAACTATCCAAAATTGTACAATTTTTGGGGGGCCACAATAATCTAACTACTTAATTTCCAGTACTGGTCACATGGAGATAAATTAAGGCAGGGGTTCCCAATGTTTTTCTTTCTGAGGCCCTCCCAACATGCTGTAAAAATTCCCAGGCCCAAATGTGTTAGCCTTAATCCTGATGTCCACATTTAGTAAAGAAACGGGACAATAAGTAAAATCGTCAATATTTTTACATTTTAGTAAGGATTTATGACATCATATCACTTGTTTCACCTGCAAATGTACTCAGAAATATACCTGGGAACAAAAACTAAGATCTTAATATTAAGCATGTTAGGCCCAAATCATTAGTTCAGTTCCTAGCCTGAGTAGCCTGCAATGGTGAGAAGCTTCCATGGGACCTTCTGTGTTTCTCTTCCCCTCCACAGCAGAAGGGTGAGATGGTAGGATCAGCTTTCACAGTGGATTCTCTGTCCCGGCCTGAGCCTCCACTGAGCTTCCCTCTGGCCTCCTTAGCACAACCAAGCAGGGGGCATCTATGCCAACCAATCCAGACCCCACCTGAGCAGTGCAACTGTATCCGTTCTACTGACCAGGGATTCTCCACATCTGTAGAAGAGGGTGTAGAATTTGCTTCTTACAGTGAGAAGCTGATAGACAGGTATTTATTCCTTAAGGGAATAATCCATTCTATGAGTAAAATATAATGTTGGAGCTTGTATTATGAAGCTTCATGTCACGTACATAATATCTAATACCAATCTAAATCTTTGAAGTGGCCTTTGACGCCTCCTGTTTATACTCTAGGTTTGGCTTGATATGCAGAACTTCTGGGCCTGAAAGATGTTCTAAAAAGTCTATGTCAAACTTTGAGTTAATTAGGTCTGTGAGCTGGTTCTCTGGTTGATGTAGTGACAGCACAGCTAATACTTTGCTTACAAGCTCCTTCCCTTGGAGGTGCCTATAAAGCTGTTCAGTATTAACACCAAAGTTTGGTTTAAGTTTTTCAAACAAGTACATGCTTCCCCCTGGTCTGTCTGAAGGAGCTCTCTGAGCCCTTTGTTTGCCCAATCCATCCAGAAGAGTTTTTTCTAGGCCTGGTGGAGATTGTGCTAACTCCACTATCAAAGCTGTAGGAGTACAGCTTAACAGCTAACACACTTTATGTCAGTTCTGGAGGATGATTGTTATGACGGGATTTGTTCTAGCATTAGAGGGCCATTCAAATTTCAATACATGTATTTAGGTGTTACCAGTGTAAGGGGATGGGCGATTTAATGCTGAAGTGAGGTAAGGGTTTGCAGATGGGTTATAATGGAGTCATTCCAATACAATATGAAGGGAAATTGCTAAGTTTGATAGACAATCCATCTGGTTTAGATGATTGCATTTTGGCTAGGCTTATCCTTGTATTTTTTTCCCTTTCCATAAAAGAGCTTTACAAAGATGCTCTAATTTTTTTTTCATTATTAAGGGGAAAAGACACTGGGAAAACCAGAATAGGACTAAATAAGCTGAGTAGCATATTCAGTTGTCATAAAAAGATTAAAATTTTATTTGAGGAGATATCAATAGCAAGGTCTTCCTCCTTCACTGCTGCATAAATGCATTTTTATTAAGGTTAATATATTTTAATGAGATCTTTTAACAGAAAGGTACTAGAATCCGAGCTGCTAACTAATCTGAAAATCTTGGGGTAAGAGCCGATGTGTCATACTTCCTATTAGAGTTGCTTTTGTTTTTTGTACATTAGTTTTCAAACCATAAAATCCACCATATTGTTGAAGAGCTAAAATGAGGTTAAGGTAATTTTCAAAGATGTTTCAAAATGAGTAGGTTATCTGCAAATAAAGACACTTATATTTATAGGAGCCAATACTAATCCTTAAGATATCTGAATGGGATCTAAGGGCAATAGCTAAAGATTTAATAAATAAACCTATAAGATTGGGAAGTAGAACATTCCTGTCCCAAACTGCTTTTTTTTCTTTTAAATAATCCGAGAATGTGACATTAAGGTGTTATCTACATAGGGAAAAAAATTCAGTATGACTTAAGATGTGAATTTAAACCAATATAGTTATACCAATATAACACACACACACTCGCTGTCACTCTCTCATGTGGACGCTCACCAGAAAAGTCACTTTTATGCTGGAATAAGAGTGTCTATGCTTGGGGAATGGAGGGGTGTGCTGCAGAACTCTGCTAGTATAACTACACAGCTATAACTGCTAAAACTTTCCCAGGTACACACAATTTTAGGGTAACACAAGCTTTGGGGTGATTGTATAAAAAGAGCAATTCTATGTCTAAATTTGGGCCCAGCATTAAAGGTTTTAAGCCTTTAAATATATTAGGGGCCAGAACCTCAGTTGGTGTAAACTGATATAGGTTATGTCAGGGTAGCTACGTCAGTTTCCAGCAGCTGAGAATCTGGTCCAGACTTCCAGCATTCTCCCTCAAAGCCTTCTCAGAGCAAGGTTGAGGAGAAAGCCCTCTGACTGATTTCAGTGAACATCATAGACATTTAATTTAATAGACTTCTTAATTTTATTGTATGAGGAATGAAAACAGATGATCTAGATGAACAATAGGAGAAAACCTATTAGGAAATATGTTAGCGTTTATCCTGATGTCCACATTTAATAAAGAAATGGGACAATAAGTAAAATCTTGATTATTTTTACATTTTAGTGAGGATTTATGACATCATTAAAAGTGGGTGAAAGGGAGTCTTGAGGAATTGATGATCTATTTTAATAGATAGGGGCTAGCTCCATAGCTGATATAAATGGCATAGTTGCACTAACTCTTCTATTAATTATGTCACTTCACACCAGTTGAACTAGCACAGACTGTGATTAGAGATTTGACCTCCTTCTAAATATTATTTTACTAGACTTTTAGACCTGCAGTTTTTCCTGCTTGTAACCCTTTAATGGTATGATGTTCCCCTCTGGTGCTATCCGGACCAGTGATCTGCTAGACCACTCCAATCCCTAACTCTGGGAGCCAGCCTTACCCTGCACTGCTGTGAGAACCCCCACTCCTGGTCTGTTCACACATGACCTCTGGCATGTAAGCTGCTCCTTGGATTGTGCAATTGAATGACACTAGCCAATATCTCCGGTCCCAGACACAAAACTCTGGGAACCTCTGTCTTGCAGTGTCCAGTTATGCCTCCTGAACACTGCAAGCTTATATGAGTTCATCAGTTTAGCAAAGAAATTGATATGTACCAGGCTTGTTTTCCCAAGGGGAGTTTCTGACACACTTCAAACCAAACACACTGCTTTAGGTAGAATAAACAAACATATTTATTAACTATAAAGATAGATTTTAAGTGATTATAAGTAAAAGCACAAGAAGTCAGATTTGGTTAAATGAAATAAAAGCATAACCCATTCTAAACTGTTCTTAACACTTTCAATGCTTCTCACCACAGGCTGGCTGGTTGCTCTTCAGCCAGGCTCTCCCCTTTGATCAGTGCTTCAGTCTCTTGGTGCGGTGTGTGTAGATGTAGGTAGAAGAGAGAGAGAGAGCATGGCAAATGTTTCTCCCTTTTATCATGCCCTTTCTTCCCTCTTGGCTTTGCCCTCTTTCCCCCCACTTCAGAGTCAGATGAGCATTACCTCATCACAATTTCAAACTGACCAAAGGAACGGGGGTGACTCCCTTGAGAGTCTAACAGATTCTTTTGTTGCTGCCTAGACCAGCGTCCATTGTTCCTGTGAGGCTGGGCTGGGTTTGTCCCATACCTGATGAGGTGTGAACTGCCCCTTTGCCTGGAGAGTTTTTGTCTGGGCCTGCTTTAAGCCATGAGGACACATTTTCAGCCTCATAACTATATACATGAAATTATAACCTATAACATCACTATAACAATTACTATAACATTACTAAGCAACAGAGGGTCCTGTGGCACCTTTAAGACTAACAGAAGTATTGGGAGCATAAGCTTTCGTGGGTAAGAACCTCACTTCAGACTAACACGGCTACCCCTCTGATACTATAACATTACTATAACCACCATGCTCAGTGCATCATGAGACTTCCAAAGACACCTGACATGACAAACTTTGTATTGGATACGACACAATCATTTTACAAGGATGAACATGGGGGTGCTGTGTGTTCCCCTGAGGTACAGAGTGTCACAAATGGCCAACGCAATCTCTGCGGAATTGTAATATTTGTGTGTGTGTGTGTGTGTGTGTATATGGTCTTTGGGCCTGATCTTGAGTATTGTTTAGGGCCAGATTTTCAAAAGTGCTCAGCACCCAGCAGCCCGTTTGCCTTGAGAACCAGAGGAGATGTTGGGTGCTGAGCTCTTTTGAAAATCTGTCCCCTTGGTGACTTCACAGGATCAGGCCCTTTCTCATAAGAGAAAGATATCTCTTAATGTCTGCTCAATGTGCTGCATATAAAAAGATCATATCTGATGTTCTATACAATTAAACCTTAAAAGGTTTCAGGCTGGCTGGAAGTCTGTCCAAACAGGGATTAGGGACAACGTTAAAATCTCCTCTAAGAACAAGAATACCCTGTGGGGAAGAACTAATATGAGACAAAACTAGAGAGGCAATTCAGATCAGCTGCAGGGGGCACATATGTGCTTCCTCAGTTAATTCTTTCACAATATAATTCATTAGTGAGGGATGCATTTATCATCAGCTATCGTTTTCTCTCTGGAAAGGCAGATTTTTGTGTAGGAGGATAGCAGCTCCTCCAGGTTTCCGTGCGCTAAAAGATGTAAACAAAAATGTGTCCAAACGAACCTTGAACGAACTTTTCCTTTTCTCAGTCATTACTTGAAAATAAGCATGATCAATTCTCTATTTTTAAAAACAAGAAAAACGGACACTTCCCTCTTTTATCTGGATCTGGGTAACCCCTAATAGCCCAAGAAGACTTCTTTTTAATCCTACTGGGGCTTGCTTTACTCCTGTAGGTGCAGGATTTGCACTCTGGCCCCTTTTGCACATTAAGGAGCAGCTGCATCCATGCAGGTATTTCACCCCCATTAGAGGACAGCTTTAAACTCTGGCTATAGCTCAATAGGAGGCTCCCCAGGAGGTGGATGAATCAATGCATCTCCCATGTGCCCTGCACCTGATCCTCCCTCGCTACCTCTTTCCAATTTGTGGGCTTCTCCTGGCATCAAAGGGGTTGCAACAGGCAATCTATGGTGTTGCATTCTGTTCCCAGGAGGAGTTTCCTCTCAGTAGGCTCTGCCAACAGAAGCAGGTGGATCCAGAAACCATGCATAGCTAAGTCTATGGGCTACAGCCTGGTATCAGCGGTGGGCGGAGCTGTTCAGCCATACATAATGCCTCCTGGAGCAGAAGGGCAGAACATCCACTAGCCTGGAAGATAGTCCAGCATGACCTCCCCACCAGCCTGGGCACACCTTCGTCCTTGCTCCTTCTGGAGAGTCTAGCACTGGCAACAGCACTGCCCTTAAGCAGTCCTGGAGCTCTGGGGAGTGCAAGATCTATGTCTGTGCCTGGCCCCTGGCATGGAAGGAGTGGGAGGCTCCTTGTACTCTCTCCACCTCCCTTCCTTTTACATACCTCCTGTAGTGGCCAGGTACAACCAGGCCCTGTGGGAACACCCTGAACACACATTGAGAAATAATCACCTGGTTATTACATGGGTCGAGGACACCATCACCACAAAGGTGTAGAATTGGAACAGTCACCTCATTTTGCACCTCCAGGTCACTAATAACCTAGCAGAATAAATACACCACTTTATACATGTGTCTGAGAAGAAGGCTGGTCTCGTTAAGGCAACGAACTGGGATTCAGAAGGGTATTGTTCATTTCCCTGACTGACCTTTCGTGAATCACTTCATCTCTCTCTGTGCCATCGCTGGCTTTCTCCTGAAGTTTGTCTGCCCTGTCTAATTAGGGTTTGACTCCCATTAACTGCAGTGGGCTTTGAACCAGGCCCTTAGTCTGTAAGCGCCTCAGGACAGGAACTGTCTTCTACAATATGCACAGTCTCCAGAACAGTGGGGGCCCTGCTCTTAACTGGGGCCTCTAGATGCTACTGTGATAAGAAGAAGAATCACCCCTCTGCCACAGCATTTGTGGCTGCTGCCATCAGAGGATTCTGCTCTTGGCAGATTTGGGCCTTTAAAGAGTGAATGCTGTTGCCCCATTTCTCCCCCGCTGCTGGAATGGAGCTGTGCCCCTCTGTGGTACTGAGTGCCAGCCAGGCCTTCTGTGGGAAAACGCAATGCTGTACCGTGTCATCCCCTCCCTGCTCCATTTCAGGCAACCCGCTTCCTAATTCACAGCTGGTAAAGATCATATGTCAGAAATGTCAGGTTAATTCAGTGGCAATGTAAGAGCTGCAACTGATCATGACCTCCATCTGCTTATTACACAATAATAGCTTGTTTATATAGTGCCTATGCCCTTTATCCTAGTACGCATGTCCAACAGGCCAGTTGCACAAACAGCTCACTTGAAAATCAACACCAGTTCCCGTACTATGACTCCACAGACTGTAGGTGGAGGGGGGAGAAGCCTTCCCTAGAGACCATGCACTCCGTCACCTTTGTCCTATAGAGGTGTGTGGTTTCCTCTTGATTGTCTGCTAGTACTCTCTCAGTGCAGAGCTATGCAATGCTGGGCTGGCCTTTAATACCCCACTCCCTCGGGGTGAAGTCCTGGAGACTACAGAAAACCCAGACCACTGAAACTATTTATTAGAGCTGGGTCAAAAAATGTTTTTTTTTTTTCTTCCTTCTCACATGGACTAGTTTGACTTTCTTTTTTGGGGGGCGGGGGGGATTCAGATACTGAAATATTTTGTCTACAGACCAAACCCACATATCTCATTTCCCAGCCCTTTGATTTTTTCGACGACATTTCAAAATTTTCCATGGAAAACACTTTTTTTGTGGAAAAAATCATTTTGTCAAGAATCCAAGCCAAATTTTTTTGTCAGAACAATTTAATTGGAACATTTTCAGCCAGCCCCTATTATTTTTCTTGTGGATGTACCTGAAGACTTTAACTAGGGATCCGACCCCCTTGTGCTATGCATTATATGGCCCTGTAAAAGGGCAGACCCAGCCCCCAAAGAGCTTACAGTCTACAACAGTTAGATGCAACAAACAAAGGTGAGGGCGCAGGATAAGGAACTATTGTAGTCCTGCTACCCAGGCGTGCTGGGATGGGAGGCGCTGTGCAGGGGATGTGGCAGGCCTGGCCCTGATGGAGCCTACCCTGCCAGAGGGGAGGTGGGGAGAGCAGGCCCCAGGCCCCGCAAATTGCATGGATCCTACTGAAGAGTCCCTTCTGGGTGGATTGGTGGGTTTATAGGGATCTCTTTGGTTGCTATTGTACGGTGGACTGTACTATTATATCATGTGGAGTCCACAAATGAGTGCTGTTCCCATACTGTATGGTGATATGGAGGAGAAGCCAGTTTGTATCTTAACCTGTTCTGCCTGGCAGGCCTCTCAAAGGCTTCTCAATTGAAGCAGGGCTGCAGTCGACTGCCTGCATTTTCTTTTTTGTGGAGATTGGTGGGTTTATGGATGCAAAATTCCCTAATCCTGCATCTTCGCCAGGAGAGACAAAGCTCCAGTGGCTTTTTTTTAAACCATCTGGGTACAAGAGTTACATTTACCCAGTCAGGGCTGGATTAAGGCAGACGAGCCCCCACAACATGGGGCCCCCAAGGTTCTGCCCATACGGTAGGGCTGTGCCCTCCACCTGGAGGGATAATGGTAGGAGGTCCCTATCTCAGAGAGGTGGGGGCAATGGTGTGGCGCCTCTATATTTCCCCCTGGAGCAGCAACTGGGATTCTCTCCCCCTAGAGAGGAAGGGGTGGTAGCAAGAGGACTCTCCAGCAGCCAATATATATCTGCTTTGGTAGATGGGCCAGGCCTGCTGTACTCTTCCTCTCTTGCCACACACAGAGTGCCCTGTAGGGGAAGTGTTGGCAGGGCCCTCTTGGAGCAGTGGCTCTTGGAACTAGTGTAACCCTCATACTTCTATTGCAGCAGTGAGCAGTGCAAAACAAGGGAAGGAACAGTGGGGAGGACACATAATTTATTCTTTTTGTTTTTGGGACTCTGTGTGTGCCTGCAGAGCAGCCAGAGTCAGGTGGGGTGACTCCGCTGGATTGGCCAGAATCATCTAGAATTGGGGTGTGGTAGGCACTAGGCATGCTTGATAGCTGTTTGAAGCTACTTAGATGACTTTTGTTGTGGGCAAGCCGCCTGGCAGGACACACCCAGAGTTGCTCGCTGAGGGTATGTCTACACTACGTAAATAAATCGATTTTGTAGAAGTCGATTTTTATAAATTGATTTTATACAGTCGATTGTGTATGTCCCCACTAAGCGCATTAAGTCGGTGGAGTGTGTCCTCACTACCATGGCTAGCATCGACTTACGGAGCAGTGCACTGTGGGTAGCTATCCCACAGTTCCCGCAGTCTCCACTGCCCACTGGAATTCTGGGTTAAGCTCCCAATGCCTGATGGGGCAAAAACATTGTCGCGGGTGGTTTGGAGTACATGTCGTCAGTCGCCCTTCCCTCCATGAAAGCAACAGCTGTCAATCATTTCACGCCTTTTTTCCTGGGTTACCCGTGCAGACACCATACCACGGCAAGCACAGAGCCCACTCAGCTCACCGTCACGCACTTTAAAAGCTCGCTGGTGCTGTTTGTTGACTAGGTCAGACCTCAGTGCAACCAACGTTCCCATTGTTATTGCTGCTTGCTGTGTGCTCCATAATATCTGTGAGAGTAAGGGGGAGACGTTTATGGCGGGGTGGGAGGTTGAGGCAAATCGTCTGGCATCCAATTTTGAGCAGCCAGACACTAGGGCGATTAGAAGAGCACCGCAAGGCACGCTGTGCATCAGAGAGGCTTTGAAAACCAGTTTCATGACTGGCCAGGCTACGGTGTGACAGTTGTGTGTGTTTCTCCTTGATGCAAACCCGCCCCCTTTATTGATTTTAATTCCCTGTAAGCCAACCATCCTCCCCCCTTCGAAATAAAGTAACTATTGTTTTGAAACCGTGCATTCTTTCGTTATTAATTAAAAAAAATGAGATAACGGACAAGGTAGCCCGGGTGAGGTGGGGGAGAGGGAAGGTCACGGCCACATTGCTTATTGTAGCCACACTAAAAATCAAACTGGAGTGGAGTGGCTGGGTGCCCGGAGCCTCCCCCCAGTCGTTCTTGGGCATCTGGGTGAGGAGGCTATGGAACATGGTAGGTGGTTATACAGTGGATGCAGCGGGGGGGTCTGTGCTCTTGCTGGCTTTCCTCAGCATCGCGTCCTGCCTCCGCTCTTCATGCTCACTTAATTCTTTCCTGGCCTCTGCCACTGAATGCTTCCATGCATTAAGCTGTGCCCTATCAGTGCGGGAGGACTGCATGAGCTCGGAAAACATGTCATCACGAGTGCGTTTTTTTCGCCTTCTAATCTGCGATAACCTCAGGGACGGAGATGATGGGGGAGCGTAGAAACATTCTACGCTCTATGATTCTGGGGGGACTGCATGGTCACCTGTGCTGCTGAGTTCGCCACGCTGACCAAACAGGAAATTAAATTCAAAAGTTCCCGGAGCTTTTCCTGTGTACCTGGCTAGTGCATCGGAGTTCAAAGTGCTGTCCAGAGCGGTCACATTGGAGCACTCTGGGATAGCTCCTGGAGGCCAGTACCGTCGATTTGCGTCCGCACTATCCCAAATTCGATTTTAGCGCTAATCCCCTTGTCAGGGGAGGAGTACAGAAGTCGATTTTAAGAGCCCTTTAAGTCGATGGAACGGGGTTGGTTGTGTGGACGCATTCATTTTAAAATTGACCTAACGCGGCTAAATTCGACCTAACCCCGTAGTGTAGACCAGGCCTGAGAGTGGAACTAATGGGAACTCAAGGGTAGGGGGAGGAATTTATAAATAGGAGGAGTAGGAGCCAGGTAGGTGGACTACAGCCTGCTATAAGAACTGTATTCCAGGGACTTGGCTAGTTTTGCTGGATTAGACTGCAGGCTTCCTTGCCCTTGTCATTGCAAGGTCTCAAAGGCAGTTTGAAGGAGACTGTGAGACTATCAGTTGTTTGCCAACTTGAAGGAGCTGGCTTGGCCAACAGAGGGTTGGACACTATTCTCCAGAGACTGAGAAAAGTAAATCCTTCCAGAGAAGAGCCCTAGGGGTGTGTGTGTATGGATGTTTGGGTGCAGAATTATATTTTGCATTTGAACTTGTGATAGTAACAGGTACTAAAATTTGGGGAAACCCTTAAAAGTGTTATCTTTAAAAAAGTGTTATTGACAATATTCACAGTTGTTTCATGGATTAAAAGTAAACTCTATTCATTTATAGATGTGTGTGTGCGCGTGCGTGTATATAGATAGATAGAATAGATTTAGTAAACATTTTTCCTTTAGAGATTGTTTGCTCAGAGATTTAACTTTAAAAAAAAAAAAAAAAAGAAATATAAGTCCTGGAAGGACTTAACTGTGGTCTATACTCCAGCAGAGAAGTAAGCTGGGTTTCAGGAAAGGGAAAGAAATATTATACCTAACATTGGCAAAGTACTGCCTCCATGACACTAGCACTCCATTGAGATAGGACAGTTGAATTCTCTCAGAGCTATTGTTTCAGGATGTCTGCATACTCAGGCAGACGTGTCTGCAGCAGTTATATTTGGGACATGCTTTCAAATTTTTCTCTGCAACCACAAGGGCTAGAAAATACTTTTCTTTTAAATGAAAGCTGAGGTTGTGATGTAATCACCTGATTCCATGAGCTGGGATGGGATGGCTCTAGGAATGGGCCTGTACTGTAGTGCCTCCACCTAACTTTGGCCCTGGAAATGCTACCTTGTGACTTGTGTGATGAGGGTGGTGGGAGAGAAAATGATATGATAAGGAGCCAGGGTGCAAGAGGAGAACTGGACCTGTCTGGGCAAAGAGACTGGGACTGGGTGGGGGGCATTGTGACAGAGAGTCCAGAGGGGTGAGACACTAGGGCTACATCTACATGACACACTACTTTTGGTGGTTTGTAGGGTATGTGTAGCTACACGACACAGTGAAAAGTTAGCTGTGCTCTCACTGCGGTGTGTAGCTGCACATGTCAGTGAAAGGCTCTGCCAGGGGTGAGGCAGCAGGGAAAAGCTTCAGTAGTTCCCCTCTGCTGGAGCTTTCACTGTGGCGAGGAAAGACTCTCTGGTGGGGGGCAGGCAGTGGAGAAAGACTGCGCCTTTCCCCCCTGCCAAAGCATTTCCCCACTGCCTCACCCCTGCCAGAGCCTTTCCCAGGTCCTGCGGCGGGGAAAGGCTCCAGCAGCTGGGAGGCAGTGGGACACTATACAGCTAAAAATAGCAGTGTAAATGGGCAGGCTCAGCTTGGGCAAGTAGAGAGCCATGTAGGGTATGTTCTCGCATACGTACCCACACTCTTCAGGTGTGTCTGTACTCTACTCACCTAAGTCATGCCTCACCATCTACACTGCTACTTAAAACTGCGCTAGGCAGGCTACCTGAGTGCGTACTCTACACCCCACTGAAAGACAAATGCAGTCTAGACACAGTTTAGGATTTGCTGGGCTGGGCTGAGCAGGGAGACTGGGATGAGAAGCTTGATGAGTGGAGACTGGGACTGGCTAGGTGAGGCTAATGGGACTGGAGTGAGGAACCAGAGTGAGGAAGAGGAAGGATGGGGACAAGGGGATGGGACTAAGTGGTCAAGGTTGGGGGCAATGGGCAGAAAAGTCTCTGCCCACTAGAGAACACCGTGCCCCAGAGCCTGGAATGGAACCCCGGATGCCTGAGTCTCACTGTTACTCTGCTGTCATCAAATATCTGTGAAACCCCATAGAAAAGGGTGTGTCTCATCCCCCTTTAAATCTGGTCCGCAGAGAGAATGACAACCTACTACTGCTGTCAGTTACTCCATTAGCGCAAATGACAGAGGTCTATGAGGAGGATCTAAAGGTTCCAACCCTGCTGATGACCCATGTGGGTGTCAATATGATGCCACATGATGGAATTTCTGTTTTTTTCAGTTGGCCTTTTTAACAATAGAAGAAATTGCACACAAACCCCCCTACATTATTAGGCTGTAAGTTTAAGCACTCAATAATGTTCTTTTAACATGGTGTGCGTGTGCGTGTGCGTGATTTACCTCCTTTCTATAAGGAAAGTACGTTTAAGAGCCTAACCAGATCAGCAGCATCCCTTTAAACCACTGAGTTTCTTCTTGTGTGACTAACCAGGGAAACGACCTAAAATAAAATTTCTATAAGCGGTTTCTTACTGTTACTTACGTCATTACTTTGCGTAATGAGCTACACTAGCAACCCTGATGAATGGGGTACCATACTGAAGGACCATATGTCATGGTTTGGGCTGCCAACAAATCAACATTTCAATAATTTGCAGACTGTTTTATATTTCTTTGATTTGGGAGTCTGTGTAATTAGTTCCCCAGAACAGTCTGGTGAAGGAAATACAGTCTGCTATTTAAGCAGAATTAATGCCCCATTTCTCTACATTGTGCTTCAGTTTCCCAGCACTGATGCCAGATTGGAGAAGAGATCAGTCTTGCGACATTCTCTCTTCAGTCCTGCTTTCATTGCGAAACTATTTCTGCTCCTTTGCCTGGTTCTTTTGCGGACCTGCTGACTGGCACAAGATGTGCTTGTGCTGTAATTAGAAGTACCTTCTGCAGGTGGCAAGGAAGGATTTGTAGCCACAAGTACAGATTTCAGCAAAAAGGAAACAAACCTGAACATTTATGTACAGAACCGACACAATGGCAGTTCTAACTGCATTTTCCTCCACCCTGAAAACAGGGCTAGTTAGAATTTCCTATGGACTGTGCTTCAAAGACCTGGTTAATAAACCTTTACTGACCATGGCAGGGGTCATGCTTAAACTCATCAGGTCTCTCCCTGGGTCTGAGAGCAGGACTTAGCGACCCTGGGGTTGGAGGAGGGGACAGGGAGTAAAGTGATAGAAATATGGGGCAGAAGGCTCCTCGGGGTTCTAAAGAAGCTGTGAAGGAGCCCCTGAACTATAAATGAAAATTCCCGCAGCCTGGCCTTGGCATCAACACGTCTCATGATGTTTCATCTTTGAAACCTTCCTTGGAAAGAATGTGGTAGGAAAAACCTTTCCACTCAAACATGACATGACGCCAGCAAGTGGCAGCAGCTCCCCACATGACAAAGAGACCATCTGCATCTTACATCATCTGCCTGTTCCATTTTGTTTAAAATAACGCAGAAGTCATTCCAACTGTGTCAGCCGGGCCCAGAACGCTCCACAGGATTGACTAGGGAGATTGACTAACAGAAGGCTTGAGAAAGATAAACGGAAAACTGTGAGAAATCCTGTTCAAAACGCCTTGTGAAAGGAACTAAGGAAATTGTGCAAACATGGAGTGAAGAAAAAGATACTTTTAGAAAATATGGGAATACTTTATATGAGAGAGACTTGCATTTGTATTCCCGCTTTTCTGTATTCACAGTCATCAAACACAGCTGGCATTTAGCTTTAGATAAATGGTAGGAAACAAAGCGTTGTATGATAGTAGTTCAGACAATCAGTCACACCCCACCTCCGCCAGTGTTCTTTTTCACACTGCAGTAGCAAATACAGTAGTGAACAGGTTCTGTTAATAGACACTGAATAGTACTGGCCAAAGCAATGGAATATCCAGATCAGCACTGTAGAACGGAGCTCTTTTCATCCATAGTTCAAAGTGCCTTACACAGGAGGGTAAGGATCATTATCAGCCTCCACTTCTTTTAAAATACAGTTGGGGAAACTGAGGCATGGAGTGGTGAAGTGACTAGCTAAAGGTAACACAGTGGTATTAGCAGAAGTGGGACTAGAATCCAGATCTCCTTGGCTGGGGCCCTAGCCACTGATCCATACTGCTGCCACTAAACAAACAGTGTCCTGAAGGTCAAAGATTTTGAGCAGAAGCAACAAATCAAATTGAAGTCAATGGGCACTGCAGTTACTCAACACCTTTGAAAATTAAGCCACTGATTTTTCCCTTGTGTGATTCAGAGCAAAAGGAGGCTTCCTTCACCTGCTCGCTGTCCCTGTGCTTTATATATATATATATATATATATATATATATATATGTTTTCTCACATTAAGGAGTAAATTTGGGGAATTTGCATTTTTTTTTTAAATGTAAAAAATGACACCCCAGCAAGGAAGACACCAGCATTTGGCGGGAACTTGTGACCACACAGAGTGAAATCCTGGCTCCATTGGAGACAATGGCAAAACTCCTATTGACTTCAATGGGGGCAGGATTTCACCCATACATCTTATCTTGGCTAGAGTAAAAGGGGTTAGTTGCTTAAAGAAGTATGGTCTAACTACCATGTACTAAACCCCTAGTGCAGGCAGGACAGTTGTACTGGAGCACACCCCAAGCTGGTTGAGTTGAAGCCTAGGTAAGCATGAGATAAGATAGTCACATTCAGGCTTAGCTATGAGTGCAGGCTTCAACTTAGCCAGTTTAGCACATGCTAAAGTACAACTGCCCTGTCTACAGTAGAGTTAGGTAACCCGTGTGTTAGATCGTGCTAGCTAACATGATCTGAAAGTCCCCACTGTTATGCTAGTCAAGAAGAAGCTGCAGAACCTGATTTTCCCTGGATGTGTAGGTACTGTAGTCATTTACAATGCAACCAACTCAGGATTTGTTGCTCTCTTTCATCTTTGCAGTCACTGGGCATAGGCGCAAATGACCACAGTGTTGCACCTTGAGAATCAGACCCTCAGCTGCTTCTAAAGAAGGGGTGGGAGCAGTTCAATTTGTACAGCTCTTCTACTTGCTCCTACCCATGGTTACAGCACTAACGCATGAGCATAGGCCACACCTCAGTTGGGAGTTACCAGACCTCATTTTCATTACACCACCCGTACTACTTCTCCAGTGACTAGAGAAATTTAGGCTATACTTACGTTACCAACCTATTACAAACTAAGCTGGACACACTCTTTAGGCTCAGAGACATACTAAATTGCCTAACATACTGTAATGAACAGAGAGCCAGATCCTGACCTCAGTACAGCCTGTTTGTCTTGCTCTGGCAGCACAAAGCGGGCATAAAAGCTACCAAAGTGGAGCAGCAGAGGATTCTGTCAGGTTGAGGGAATCCCCAGGGGGCATAGGTGTGCCCCATAAAGTGCCCATTATAGGTACAGTGTATACACATAGTAAGAGAAATTCCCTGCCCAGAAGAACGTGCAGTCTAAACAGACAAGACAAACAAAAGGTGGAAGGGTGTTTAGGGCAGTAGCCTGGGACCTGAGAAAGACCCACCCACTAAGAAGAGATGAGAAACTGGACCTTCATGACCACAACCCCTCATTTGTGGAGTCCCACAAAGATCAATTCTCTCTCTAGTCTTTTCAACATCTATATGCAACCAGCAGGTGAACTGGTCAGACGGCAAGGGCTCAAGTGCCAGCAATATGCAGACGCCACACAACTTTACCTATCCTTTAGCACATATGACTACACCACCACCAAGATGGCCCAGTGCTTGGAGGTGATCATTGATGATTGATGATTTTTTAAATTTAAACTAAATACAGGTTTATTTTTTATAAAATTAACCTATTTAAAATTGTCAACCTATATTATGCTCTAAACTTATTATAAGCTATTAAAATAATTTCAATTAAATAAAAAATAAAGCAGTATGTGTTTGCTGCCAAATTTTTAAGAAAGTTCCACCAGTTCAGTGGTTTGAGTAATTGGCTATGCATCTGGGACCAGAGTTTGCTAAAGTGCTAAACCAGCTTTTGATAGCAGGAACCTCTTCTGCAGGGGCAGAGAGAATATTTTCAGTTTGTTCAACTAGTTAAGTTCAATGACTAGTTCATTCAAAATTAAGAAAACAACTGGGAGTTGAAAACCTTGTTTTCCTTTTCCAATCTATGAATAAAAAATAGGTGTGAGAGGATGAAATCTACTAGTTCTCAAATCTTGAAGGACATGGTGACCAGAAACAATCAGTTCAGTTCATTAACTAGAGCTAATACTACCTTTTTTAATAACTCAGTTAGGATATCAAATGGACGTCAAGGTCCCAGTCCTTATCTTCAAGGTGCTCTATGGCCTGGGCCCAGGATACTTAAAAGATCGACTAAGGCTTTGGGATGAAGACTGTTATTGACAGTTCTGCTCCTCAGGCACAATGGAACTTTCTACCATAAGCTGAGGGAGACAGCTTTCTTGGGAGTTAATCCAAGGTTGTGGAATACTCCCAAGAGAACGAAGAGAGATCACAAACCTCGCCACTTTTTGCCCCTCCCCCGCCCCGCATACAAGGCATGTCTCTTTGACCTTGCCTTCTCTAACATAAACCTACAGCTCTCTGTGTGTGTATCAGTTCATTGATTTAGTTGGGGATTGGTCCTGCTTTGAGCAGGGGGTTTTGAGCAAACTCTGGGCTCTCCCCCCCCACCCGCACCCCCTGCCACCCCAACTCTGGGCTCTTCCCCCCACCCCACCCGCACCGCCTGCCGCCCCAGCGCTGGGCTTCCCCCCACCAGCGCTGACTCCGCCCGCTCCCCCCTCGCCTCCAGCCGGTCCAGCGCTGTCAGGGTCGGGGTAAACAGCGGGGCTCCCGGGCCATGCCTCAGCCCAGGGTCCCTCCAGCCGGGGCTCCCGCCTCCAGGACCGGCCGGGACCGGGGAGGGCAGAGCCAGGGGACCGCCCCAGGAGGGGGCTGAGGAGCTGGGGCAGGGCAGCCCCAGAGGGAGCGGAGCCCCGGAGAGCGGGACGAGGGCCCCGCATGGCAGCGCCCCGCCCTCTATGGCCCCACTGCTGCTGCTCTCCTGGCCGCCCTGCCGCAGTCCCTGGGCAGCTCTGGCCACTTCGCCCAGCCCCGGCTGCGGCGCTGGGGGGCGGCCGCCCAGCGGCACCTGCAGGCGGCTCTGTGTGCCCCGAGGGGCGGCCCCCAGCCCGAGTGTCCCGCGCTCGGAGTCCGCCCGGCCATAAGGGGGTTGGACTAGATGACCTCCTGAGGTCCCTTCCAACCCTGATATTCTATGATTCTGTGAGTTGCGCAGGGTTGAGTTACAAGCTGTTAAGTACATGTAGCTCCCATTAACTTTGGTTGGAGTGTTGTGTGCTCAGCATTTCTCAAAAATCTGGCCCAAGTTGAGTTCCACCTACAGCTGGTTGGACATTGTTCACTGGTTATTTTTATTTATTTATTTATTTTGGATAAAAAATGCCTTTTCAAAATGAAATAGAAATTTTTGCAAGAAAATTTGCAGTTTCATAGAAATGTTTTTGGCTCTCAGTTTTATGACCAAAATATTCTATGAAAATTTTCAGTGAGAAGGAAAAGTGGGTTCTTTGAATTTTTTCACAGGAAATAAGATGCAGTTCCTGACAGACCTGCTTTGATTCCACCTCAGTTTTCTGATTTTGATAAGACTGGCCTATGTCCTGAAAACAGGATATCTTCTGGGGAATCCAGTCCAGATCAGCAGTGATGGAAAGCTATTGCCATCTGATATCCCCTTTATTAAATGAATTGGTGGCCTCAGTTGCATTCTTAGTGGAGGGTGAAAGACTACTGGCCCACCTGGCACTAATTAACATCCATGTTGATAATCTCAGATAATGGAAGTCTGCTTCCATTGTCTTACCTGTTCTACAGCTACAAAGAGGGCTTTGGTCTCTAGGCTGTCAATCTGCTACATTTCATAAGCCCTACATTCACTTACAAGAGTTTTAAACGAGGAAAATTAATTTTGAACTGATGTGATGTCATCATACTTTGACATGGCATCGTATGTCATTGTGTTACAATGCTATCATTTCTGCACATCACACCTTTGTCCTGGAGGCAAAGACATAAACATGGCCAACTCAGTACACTGGGGCATAACATGCCGTCCAACTATTTCCGGCAGTAGCAACGGGTCTGGCTTTCAGACCAGAAGCTACTAAGAGTGAGAGAGAAAAAAGGGAACTAAAACACCTTCCCCAACCCTGTAAAAAACGTTATCAGATGTGATTCTCAATTATCACCCAGCTAGCTCGCAGACGTCAGTACAGAGACTAACATGACGTCTGTAATGCCTGAGAGAGTGGAATTAAAATTTGTTTCTGGGCAGCTGGTTGCTGCTTTTTCAGCCCAGGCAGAACTAATGTTTGTGAAATATACTGTGCGTGATGAGTTTCCTCTAGCTCCCCAGACTGATAGTGTTCTTCTGTCCCCTTTCTCTTTCTAAGGGATGAGACCATGGGAACTGCAGCATCTCTTCTTTCAGATGTCATTATTTCGCTTACTAACTTGTTCCATCATTGAGCTTTCCCAGGCAGCTGCTATCTTAGGCCTGGTCTACACTAGGCTTTTATGTCGACTTTAGCGCCGTTATATCGAATTAACCCTGCACCCGTCCACACCAGGAAGCCATTTAGTTCGACATAAAGCTCTCTTTAAATCGATTTCTGTAATCCTCCCCAACGAGAGGATTAGCGCTAAATTCGACATGGCCATATCGAATTAGGCTAGGTGTGGATGGAAATCGACGGTAATAGCTCCGGGAGCTATCCCACAGTGCACCACTCTGTTGACGCTCTGGACAGCAGTCCGAGCTCGGATGCTCTGACCAGCCACACCCCCGGGAAAATTTGAATTCATTTTCATTTTCCTGTCTGGGCAGTTTGAATCTCAGTTCCTCTTTGGACATCGAGGGGAGCTCAGCAGCAGTGGCAACTATGCAGAGCTCTCCAGCAGAGATGGCCGTGCAATCTAATAGAAAGAGGGCCCCAGCATGGACTGATCGGGAAGTCTTGGATCTCATCGCAGTGTGGGGCGATGAGTCCGTGCTTTCAGAGCTGCGCTCCAAAAGAAGGAATGCTAAGATCTACGAGAAGATCTCCAAAGCCATGGCAGAGAGAGGCTACAGCCGGGATGCAACGCAGTGCCGCGTGAAAATCAAGGAGCTGAGACAAGGCTACCAAAAAACAAAAGAGGCTAACGGACGCTCCGGATCCCAGCCCCACACATCCCGTTTCTACGAGGCACTGCATTCCATCCTGGGAGCGGCCGCCACCACTACCCCACCCCTGACCGTGGACTCCGAGGATGGGATCATGTCCGCGGCCGGTTCCTCGTCGGACATGACAGCGGACGGGGAAGATGAAGAAGGAGATGAGGAGGACGAGGCAGTCGACAGCGCTGGCACCGCTGATTTCCCCGACAGCCAGGAGCTCTTCATCACCCTTACCGAGATCCCGTACCAACCGTCCCCATCCCTTACCCCGGACACAGAATCAGGGGAAGGATCAAGCAGTAAGTGCTGTAAACATGTAAACATTTATTTAAAACAGAACGGTAATATTTATACTATTAACAATGTACATTTATAAAAGTTCTGTAAACTAGTAAAAAAATAATCAGGTACAAAACAGGAATATTTACAAAGGTAACAAATGGGTTTTCATGATTTCTCTGGCTTGGGCTCTTCTCAATTTAGTCCCAAGTGTTTTAAAAAATTTTCACAATGTCCGTTACTGCATGATTCCCAGGCCCAAGACGCTCCACTCCATAGTCCCAGTGCACCTACGCGAAAATCCGGTCAATGTGGCCGGGGATCGACGAGAAATCCTCGTAGGAGAACTCCTCGTAGGTCTCGTGGAGGTAGAGCTCAAGCCTGTTGATCAGGTTCCGGGGTAGGGCGATCTTAGTGGGCCCTCCGTGGTAGCAGACATGCCCCCTCCACGCCACAATCAAGTACTCCGGGATCATGGCCCGACATAGCATGGCGGCATACGGCCCCGGTTTCTGCATGCTTTCCCGCAGCATGCGTTCTCTCTGGGTGTCCGGGATCCTCAGGAGGGTGATGTCGCTCATGACGCCCTGCTTTGAATTAGGGAGGGGAATGTTAGTATTGGGACTGCTTTACAGCCACGCGGTGGAGGGAGAGGGGCAGCATACAGGGATCTTTCCCTGGGACAGCCGCGAGGGGGTGGGACAGGGGCAGAGTTGATGCTGTCCTGATTGCTGGCAGCAGAGACTGGCATTGCTTTCAATGTGAAAGGAGGCCAGTGCTACTGCTGGAGTTTTAAGCAGCCACAAGTCTGCGGCTTACCATTATTGCCCGCTCCAGAAGTTCAGGTCTCCAGCCACAGTTCTCTGAACAGTCCAAGACCTCCGCAAGTCCACAGGCACTGAAGGCGACGGCCGAAAATTCGACCTTGTCCTGAGTGCGCATGTGAGAGGTGCAGTGCATGGTCTTGTTCACAGAGAAAGACTAGGTTCTTTGTATACAATTTCATTTATCTGTCTCAGGAATTCACTCCCTTTTCACAATTCACACAGACACATCTGCGACTGTCTCCCAACCCAGCCTCTCAGCACACTCCCAGAGGCTAGCGCAGATTAGGCGGAGGAAGAAGAAGACGCGTGAAGACATGTTCTCAGAACTAATGGACTGCTCCCGAGCCCAGGCAGCCCAGCAGACACAGTGGAGGGAGAACTTGTCACAAATGCACCGAGCAGTCATGGAACGGGAGGAGAGGTGGCGTCAGGAGGACCAACAGGCTACTGAAAAGCTGCTTGGACTAATGAGGGAGCAAACGGACACGCTCCGGCGCCTTGTGGATGTTCTGCAAGACCGGAGGCAGGAGGACAGAGCCCCGCTGCAGTCTATCTGTAACCGCCCTCACCCGCCACCAAGTCCCACACCACCCTCACCCAAACTCCAAAGAAGGAGGGGCGGCAAGGGCCGTTAAAACTTTCAGTCAACCCCTGCAGACTGCTCTAGCACTAGAAGGCTGACATTCCCCAAAATTTCATAAGTCCTTTCCCACCCACCTCACAGAAGCCCCCGTCCAAGTTTCACACCCCACGTTTCATGTCTGGTTCGCAATAAAATGTTTGTTTCTCTCCATTACTGTTTCAGTCAGGTTCTTTTGAGGGAGAGTCTGTCTGGAGGGGGGCAAGGGGCTTGGTAATTGGGCAGGACAGTGACCTTTAGCAGGGTACAGAGGCGGGGTCAGGTCCAGCATCAGGACACATACACAGTGCAGTCACTGGTTACCCTGGTCAGTCTGGGAGGTGTTTTTCATGTTCTCCATTGAAATAACCAGTCCACCAGTGCGGAGCCTGTCATTCCGGGAGTTTAGAAGCATCATTTGCATCAGAACACTGAACCCGCCCCCCGCCACAGTCTGCGTCCCCGGTTTAAAATATTCCCGCGAAAACAGCAATACAGACAACGCTGTTCATTAACAAAATCGAAATGATTTTATTTTTTGGGAAGGGGAAGGGGGTGAAGGGGGTATGTAACTGGAGAGGATAGTCAAAATGAACTGGGTAAAGAAACGGGGGCAGGTTCAGCTTCTCTGTCCACAAACTGAAAACTCACTGGTTGCCCTGCTCACTCAGGAACCTAGCTTTCAAAGCCTCCCGGATGCACAGGGCGTCCCGCTGGGATCTTCTAATGGCCCGGCTGTCTGGCTGGACGTAATCAGCAGCCAGGCTATTTGCCTCTAGCTCCCACCCCGCCATAAAGGTCTCCCCCTTGCTCTCACATAGATTGTGGAGCACACAGCAAGCTGCAATAACGATGGGGATATTGGTTTCACTGAGATCACAGCGAGTGAGTAAGCTTCTCCATCTCCCTTTGAGACGGCCAAAAGCACACTCCACCACCATTCTGCACTTGCTGAGACGGTAGTTGAACAGTTCTTTTTCTGTGTCCAGGGCGCCAGTATAGGGCTTCATGAGCCAGGGCATTAGCGGGTAGGCTGGGTCCCCGAGGATGACTGTAGGCATCTCCACATCCCCAAGAGTTATTTTGTGGTCTGGGAAGTAAATACCTTCCTGCAGCCGTCTAAACAGACCAGAGTTCCTGAACACACGAGCGTCATGAACCTTGCCCGGCCATCCGACGTAGATGTTTGTAAACCGTCCCCGATGGTCCACCAGTGCTTGCAGCACCATTGAAAAGTAGCCCTTTCTATTGATGTACTGGCTGGCCTGGTGGTCCGGTCCCAGGATAGGGATGTGAGTCCCATCGATAGCCCCTCCGCAGTTTGGGAATCCCATCGCGGCAAAGCCATCTATGATGACCTGCGCGTTTCCCAGGGTCACTACCTTTGGGAGCAGTACCTTCACGATTGCCTTGGCTACTTGCATGACAACAACCCCCACGGTAGATTTGCCCACACCAAAGTGGTTCGCGACTGACCGGTAGCTGTCCGGCGTTGCAAGCTTCCAGAGGGCTATGGCCACTCGCTTCTGGACAGTGAGGGCTGCTCGCATGCGGGTGTCCTTGCGCTTCAGGGCAGGGGACAGCAACTCACAAAGTTCGAGGAAAGTCCCCTTCCGCATGCGAAAGTTTCGCAGCCACTGGGATTCATCCCAGACCTGAAGCACTATACGGTCCCACCAGTCCGTGCTTGTTTCCCGGGCCCAGAATCGCCGTTCAACAAAATCCACATGCCCCATTGCCACCGTGATGTCCTGGGCGCTGGGGCTCGTGGTTTCTGACAGCTCTGTGCCACTCTCCGACTTCAGGCTCTCACGGCGGTGCCGTAGCCTCCTCGCCCGATTTCTCTGCATCTGCCTCAGGGAAAGGTGTATGATAAGCTGCGAGGTGTTGAGAACGGCCACAAGTGCAGCGATGGTCGCAGCGTGATCCATGATCGCAGTGCTGTGGCGTCCGCGCTGTCACTGACCAGAAAAGTGCGCGAACTGATTTCCCGCCGGCGCTTTCATGGAGGGAGGGAGGGCGTTAGTGACGGACGGATGACGACAAATTTTTTTTACCCAGAAGGCATTGGCGGCTCGACCCAGAATTCCGATGGGCAGCGGGGACTGCGGGAACTGTGGGATAGCTGCCCACAGTGCACCGCTTCCAATATCGACGCTCGCCCCCTTAGTGTGGACTCACAAAGTCGAATTACTGTCCTTAGTGTGTCCTTAGTGTGGACACACACGTTAGACTTTGCAATATCGATTCCACATATTCGATTTAAGTAAAATCGAATTACCCTCGTAGTGTAGACATACCCTTAGACTTGCATTGCATCTGCCCACAGTGAGATGATGTGCCCTGACAGAAGGCAGTAAGAACAAAACCAGTCTCTGAAAGGCATTTTCCAAAACAACGCTCAGTTCTGGGGTTAAAGGCACCTCTGACTGTGACCTCTTCGTGGCCTCCTTGGGTATGACTACACTGCAAAAAAACCCCAAAACAATGGTGAGTTGCAGAGCCTGTGTCAACTGATCTGGGTTTGCAGGGCTCATGTGACAGGGCTAAAAATAGCAGCTTAGACATTCCCATGTGGGTTGGAGTCCAGACTCTGAGGCCCACTCCCCTTGCTGGGTTTCAGAGCCTGAGCTCCAGCATGAGCAGAAATGTCTACACTGCTAGTTTCAACCTCCTAGCATGAGCCCGAGTCAGTTAAGCTGGGCTTTGAGACTTGCTGCCTCAGGGTTTTGTTTTGTTTGCAGTGTAGATGTACCTCTAGCCCTCACCTTGCTCAGGGTGGGAACTCATGTTCCTTTCCCTCCATACTGGGCCTTTAAATTGCAGCTCCACATGTTCTTCACTGTGATCATCATAGCAAGTCTAACTTGCAGCCCTGCTTTTTCCCAGGAGCTCTGACATTTGTTACCAGGGACCAGCCAGCATTCCCAAAGCATAGTACATTTACTTAGGTCAAAAGCAGCACATAGAAAACATATCATAGCATAACAGTCCACATGCATGCTAAGCTTAACAGGTGTCACCCATCAGGCACATGAGTTCCTGGTAGGTCCGTGCAGTTCTTCGTTCCGGAATGAGTCTAACTTTGAGTCAGGTCAGCTTGACTTTTGATTCAAATTCTTAGTTCTTTGTTTGCTAGGCCTCTTGAACCCAGTCAAAACAAGTATGTGTATTTTTCCCTAGAGGGTTGATCCTTTTCACTTGTCCAGCTATTTACATTAATTACCCCCTAGTGATTCTGTATTCCACAGGAAGCCCAACCAGTGAGCCAGGAACATACAGATACACATACCGCTTATTGATATAATAGTCTATGAATATCCTATGTGCCCAAAGCAGCTGGCACATCTCAGTACAATAGTCTTTGAAGTATCCCCACTGCCAGGCTCTCACATTTGTCAGTACCGTATACAAAAGCTCAGTTTTCCAAAGGGCCAAACTTATGCAAGTCACTTTGTGAAATTTTGTATGTGGGGCATTGCAAGGACATGTGATGCAATGTAACAGGATGGCATCAACATGTCCTTATGTTTCAATGCAATGTTGCAACGTGGTGATGTGAGGACCCTGAAAGTTCTTTGAGCTGGACTTTCAGGACATTGGATTGCTCCATCAAAACTGAAAAAATCCTGGTAAACCACACAGATGACAACCAGGTTTTGCTTAGCTTCATATTTTAATACTTGAGAAATTCTCGGTATTAAATAGCTTTTGAAAAGACAGTTTATATTCTTAGGACAGAATGATTTGATTCTGAGTGTATGAAGCAAAAACAACGAGGAGTCCTTGTGGCACCTTAGAGACGAACAAATTTATTTGGGCATAAGCTTTCATGGGCTAGAACCCACTTCATCAGATGCATGTGTGTGAAGTGGGCTATAGCCCACAAAAGCTTATGCCCAAATAAATTTGTTCATCTCTAAGGTGCCACAAGGACTCCTCGAAGGGTGACCAGACAGCACATGCGAAAAATCAGGATGGGGTGGGGGGTAATAGGAGCCTATATAAGAAAAAGACCCAAAAATCAGGACTGTCCCTATAAAATCGGGACATCTGGTCACCCTAACTCCTCTTTGTTTTTCTGACACAGACTAACACGGCTACCCCTCTGAAATTAGTTTATGAAGGAATTTGGTATGAATCTGCCCAACTTTTAACCCCTCCTCCCCCATCTATGTAGAGAAGCATTCTACTCCCTCTGCTTATTTCTAGAATTAAAAGGCTATCATCCAAGCTGGGAATCTGAGCTGTGTCATGTGCATATATGGCATGTTTCAGGCTGTGGTCCAGCTAGGGGCAGCTGTTGGTTGGATGGAGATGAAGGCTATGTACTGAATGAAAATCAGTTAATGCAATCCAGGTGAACAGCCCTATTCTGTAACATGTCAGCGCAAATGAAGTGTGTAAAAACAATCCAGTATGAATAGTTGTGTTAGGCTGAAATCACCTCCCTTCCTCCTTTCTCCCAATGCCGATGCCTGTCCTCCTGGTGTGGAACTTCTCAATCCACTCAATGATATGAGAAGCACTTGTACATCTACCGCCCTATCTGTGAGGAAAAGTATCGAAAGAGGTATTATATCAATGCTATTGTTCAGGGTGGAATGGAATGCGAATGAAATCAGCCTCGAATCTCCCTCTACAAGAACCAGCTTGCCTGCTTCAGTTTTTCTGCAGATTTTTTGTGAATGCTACATAGTGTAGGGGGGAAATAAATCTCTTCTTCCTCCTCCACCACCTCCCATCCCTCCCCCTGCATCTTGGAATGATGCACAAATGGTCCTGTTCATTTCTGGAGTTATAATAATTGGGTCCGGTGGCAAGTTGGAAAATAACAGATTACTTTAATAAGAGTTTAAAGAGAGGTAATGAAGTGACTACAGTATGTAAAAATGGCAATGTCTCCTTCCATAGCTCTGTTCCCCAAGAATTCAGAATCTGTGTTTGCTTTGGCCAAACACAAGGTATTGGGCTCAATACAGAGGTAAATAGATGAAATGTCATGGCCTGTGCTATACAGGAGGTCAGACCAGGTGATCTAGGTATGTCTTCTGGCCTTACAGTCTATGAATTACCTTTGCTTAGTTTGCTAATAAAAACAAGTGTTTACTCCTTTTTTCTCTGGCTAGCCCTCCAGCAATTGGAGAGCGAGCTGGATTTGGTTTCCGGCTCGTGTTGTCTAAATGCTGACTGCCGCATCTTTATTGTTGGTGGTTATGTGTGAATCACAAAGAATTGAGCTTGACTCTGAGTCCAGGTTGAGTTTGCAAGGGTGGCAATTAGGAAAAACATCTTTTTACATGTAAATGGATCAAATTTGCTATGGAGTCATTGATAGACAACACACTGCCTTTGTTTGTTTGTTTTTTCCACAAAATACCTTGTCAAAATACAGCCGCACTGAAGAAGCAAAGGGATTTCTGAGCTTCCACATATTTATATACATAAAACTCTCCAGCAATTTATCAAATGGCAAGACACTTAAGGTATGAAACACAGAAACATTGGCTCACTGATTGACCATTCCCACAGGGACTGATACTGTTTAATCCTTTCATAAGTACCTTTCATAAGTACCATGGTACCATTCTATACCATTCTATAGAATCATAGAAACATAAGGCTGGAAGGGACCTCAAGAAGTCATGTAGTCCATCCCCCCCACACTGAGGCAGGACCAAGAAAGCCTAGACCATCCCTGACAGGTGTTTGTCCAGCCTGTTCTTTAAAACCTGATGGGGATTCCACAGCCTCCCTTGGAAGCCTATTCCAGAGCTTAACTGTCCTTACAGATAGAAAGTTTAAGCGCCTGGCATTGGCCACTGTTGGAAGACAGGATATTGGGCTAGATGGACCTTTGGTCTGACCCAGGATGGCCGTTTTTATGTTCTTAATTACTTCTTGTGCTACCTTCAATGGAAATAGAGAGTAATTGATCACAGTCTCTTTATAACAGTCCTTAACATATTGAAGACTTATCAAGTTCCCCCTCAGTCTTTTTTTCTCAAGACTAAACATGCCCAGGTTTATTTTTAACCTTTCCTCATAGGTCAGGTTTTCTAAACCTTCTGATTTCTTTGTCTCCTTTAAAACTATAACACTTCCACTTTGTTAAAATTGGAGCGATGGAGTCTTTAAATGAAGACTGGATGACTTGCTAAAAGATATGCTCTCAGTCAGCCCCAAGTCATTGGGCTCAGGAATGTTCACTTCTATAGTAAGGAAGAATCATTCCCTCCACTGCAGAGAACACACTAATAAAGTAAAGAGCCCATGTAATCATAGGTCTGCCATGCCGCTCTCATCTCGAACAACTCATTGCTACAGCAAGCACTTCTGAATGCATGGGCTCATCAACCATTGCGGGCATGATGTTAACCTGATTAATATGCCTCTGGTTAGAAGTGCTGTAAATTCCCTGAGCTGCTGGTCCTCTTCCTCCCGCCCTAGTCTCTTTTAGTAATATGAGTACTTCGGGGGTGGGGGAGGCATTATTGTGATTTATCCTGTGGGTTTGCAATGAGAGTGATGTGATGACCCTGCACATTCATCGGCTGCTCTTTCAGCCTGGTCTCATCGGTGATTTTCCCCCCCTCTGCTCCGGCTGCTTCGGGATATGTGGCACGTAGGCACATACGTCCTTGCACACACACGTTTGCAAAACTATACTTGTATAAACTTTGTCAGGAAGTCATCCAGCCAACGTTTCCAGAGTGCTGCTTTTAACTCTTCACTGATCAGTATCTGGTATCCTGGCTATTCCCACAGCTGCTGGGCACTCGCTCTCCTTCTCCCATTTTGTTTATTGATCACAATTGCTATCCTTCATGCAGGCTTTTTAGATCAATAGTAATAGGCAGTCTGTAAACGCCTGGGAAGAACTTGCACACCTGACATCACACTACTTCCCATTAGTATGCACACACATGGCTTCACAATAAAATGCTGTCTTTGCTTCACGGGAAGATGATACACCAAATTTATCTGCGTACATGTAATGTGTGGGAGGCTGCCTGAAATTGGCTACAATGAGCAGTGTTAGTGAGTCAAGAATGTCTATGGGTGTGCAGGCATTTTGGAGTAGTTTTTTAACATCTGAATTCTTAACAGGCACATGAGTAGGGAAGGAAGTTCTCATAGCCTTTAAATGTTTACCCTGGTCAGGAAAAACCACTTCCTAAGGGACCACATCTTCAGCAAAGACATGGCTCACTCTGAAAAGAGGCAAGATCACACACCCACACATGCACACAAACATCTCATTGGGATGAGAAAAGAAAACTTACTTAGCTTGTTTACTTGAGTCAAAAGGGTGTTGTTCTTTCTGCTGTCATGTGTGAATGACAATTACATGTAAATGATGATAAAAGTATTTGGTTAGTGTCCTTTAACCCACTATTACTCCAGTGACAGGTTACCAGATTTGAATGGCTATTACAAGAATTTGGAGCCCACTCTAAAGGGATGGAGGGGGTGGGAGATTTTATCCTCTGCAAACAGGTGCAGAAAGGAGATGTCAGAGCCAGCGTTGGCATTTGGTTTCCATTGCAGGCCAAATTCTGATCCTACTTATATGAGTGTAAATCTAGCATATCTGATATGCCAGTGGAATTACTCTGGATTTACACCACAGTAACAGAGATGGGAATTTGACTGTACATTTTTACATGAAGTTGAATCTCCCTTAGTGTGTATTTATACCATGCCCATCATCATACCTAAGCACCTGCTGCCCGATCCCTTATTTGGTTGTACACATTAATCTTCTATAATTATGTAAAAAATAACATATAAGTAGATGAAATATGTGAGCTTGATTCTTCTCTCACATACGCCAGTGTGAATTAGGAGTAGCTCCACTGAAGTCAATTGAGTTACACTAGTATGAATCTTGCTTCCCTATTAGAAGTGCTACAGACATGTGATCTAAGTGGAAGGGTGGGTGTGTGAAAGAAGGGATGGCAGGGGCGGGAGGAGTGTCTGACTCAGCTTCAGAAGGAAAGGGAGTTAAATGTCAAAAATTCCAGAAAAGCAAGGGATGTCTTTTACGGCAGGCAAATCCACTCTAGCTTCTCCTCTTTAACAGCTGTTCATGTGCCATAAACAGCAAAGAAACCTTCTGTTTCTAACTCCTACTGAAATTCATGAGCTTCAAACCACAACTGCTGACTGCTTCTAGTCAAGTGTTTTAACAGTGTTTCCTAGTTTACCATCTCTTCTACAGGCTTAGGGATCAGGAGTAATTTTTCAATCAAGTTTTCATACTGGGAGCTTGAAGATGTTTTGTTGAGAGCTGTGGAACATTCAAGCTTTAGATCACAGGATACTCAGTGTGTGTGTCTGTAGTTATGTATTAGCTTCAGTTCTTTAGTTTTTCTTAATTTTCCCTTTCCCTAATATATCTTGTCTGTGTTACTTACAGGTACTGATATTGCTTTCTCTTCTGAGCCAGAAAGTCATGGCTCACATTCTGCGCAAAAATTTAGGCTTATAACCAGCTTGACAGTACATTGCTGTGCTGAGATTGGGGATGGAGCCTGTAGCATATTTAGAGGTATGTTAAATGAAGGGGCCATAAACAAGATATTAAATGAAGAAATTCTCTGCCTCTCTCTGAAAGTGAAAGACCTCCTGTGTCTAGGACAATATGCATGGAATGTCTATTCTATTCTACACAGGTTCTTACACTGTCTTCATTACCATAGCATCTGAGCACCTCCCAGAAGTGCATAAAGCAATGTGACTACCATTTGCAAATGTGATTCTCTTTCTTTTTCACTATTAATGGTGGAAGAGAACTAACTGCATAAGGAAGGGCTAGACCCAGAAGATTCCAACTCCACACCTGTTGTAGAGGGTGGAGTTGCTTCTTCCCCACTGTATCACCGTATCACTAGACAAACTGGAGGGCACAGGTGCTCCTTTTGTTAGGGCTGCCACTTTCAATGGCAGTGACAGCTAGAGTCTTGTCTTCGGGAAACCTCTGTCTTGTGGCTAATGCTAGCTCTGCTGAGGGCACCATGAATGACTACCAATATTGAATGGGTCTTCTCACTGGAAAAGAGATAGGAGTCAGGGCTGGGGGCAGGGGAGGGGGCACAACGTGCTTGACACAAATACATTTTTAATAGACTAGGGTTGAGCTTTTACTCACCATGACCCTCATCTTTATCCTATGGGCCTGATCCTGGGCACTGCTGAACACTCTCATAATAAAACCTAGCTGATCCAAAGTCATTGTAGTCAGTGGAAAGACATCCATGGGCTGTGGTGGGCTTTGGATTAGGCCTGTGTAGCTCTTTTCATCTGTAGATCTCAAAGTGCTTTGCAAAGGAGGTCAGTACCACCCCATTTTTAACAGTGGGGAAACTGAGGCACAAACAGGTGATGTGATTTTCTCAGGGTCACCCAGCAAGCCAAAGGTCAGGGGTAGTGCCCAGTCTCTTGAGTTCCAGTCCAGTGCCCTATATACTGTGGGTTTCTGCCTCTCCCATTGGTCTCAGTGAGCCTTAGCTGAGGGTCAGCACAAAAATAACTCCGCCAGCCATGCTTTCCGTGTAAGCCTAATGTAGTACATTACCGTCCAATTTCTGCCATGAATTATGCATCAAAGAATTCAAATTAATACTAAGGACCACAAAATAGAGTTACTAGGAAGGTATCCTCCTAATGTGGTAAGTCAATGTGTGTACATCAAATAACCTTGTATGCTGAACGGAGAGACAATATCCTTGTAGGTGCATTTTCACCTCCGTGCCATATCCTTTAGGGATTAGATGTACAATATTTAGGAGGAGAAAGGGCATACCGTGCTGTAGTTCTGACCTTTCAGTAACCCATTCAGGAGCAACAAAGATTCCATTTAACCATGTATGGTGTAAACAGCAAGGGACACGTAAGCAGCAAAATTAGAAAGGAATCTGATTGATAGCCCCAAAGATAAATGCCACTTTAGCCACAGTTAATCTAAACTGTTGACAGAAGCCAGTTCATACTTGAACTGGGAGATCTAAGTGCTCTTCTGCTTCTGGGTGGGATAAGGTGCCATGTAAAATGTGTTATTTGTTTTTTGATTTATCTGCCTCTCTTGCATTTAACTCCCACTCTTTGTCTCCAGTGAGTATGCACATGCTGGAAGCATTAAAAATAGACAGCAGCAAGTTCTCTTCACTAACACGTCTCCACATCAAAGGCTTTACTGGAATCTATTGATTCTGTCAGACTCACGTAAACCCTGTGATGGTTTTAGTGAGAAGTCATGCTCTTTTCTGTTGACTTAAAAAAATGTTCCACTATGTGCAAATATTCACCTTACAAAGAATTCGATACATTGCCTAAAGCTTTTCAGAGTTCTCCCTCAGTGCCAGTGAATATTCAAGGATACATATATTGACAAACAGCATTGACCTCACTTATATGGCATTACAAAAAAACGGGCCATTTAGCTTTTAAGGTTTGCTTTCACTGTTGTTTTGTGATTCGCATGTAGCAGTTCTTATCTGACCTATTGTTTACTTCCTGTTTTTAAAATGAATGCACTCTATCTATAACAGTGTGAATGAGTTTGGAATGCAGCCAGGTGAAATTTGTTCAGAAAGCCCAGAAACCATTTGATGATTCTGGAGAAGAACAACAAATCTTAATACTGAATTTCTGAGGAGTTTTGAGTCAGATTCATCTCTATTTTAAACATGGCAAGTGTATCTCATTTTGAGTCTCATGAGAAACTCAGATGTTGATCAAAAGGTTCACCAATTTTTGGACCAAAAATGGACCTGCTTTTAGTTTTTCATTACAGCCACTAGGATTTTCTAGTTGTACATAGTTTTGACACAAAACTGAGCGAAACATAAAGGTTACTATAGAGATTTTCTTTGAAATGTAGGGGATATTTGACCTTGAGACCCAAAGCAAAAGGTGGAGGGGGATGGGAGCCTACAGCCCATGCAAACCAAAACAGTGGCATGAGGAGCCCCAGGTAAGGGAAAATGTTAAGGTTCACCCAGCTGTGTTCTGGATGTTGTAACATGGGTAGGAATCTCTGACTTGATCTTGTTTGTGCATTGAAAAGTGTCTTAAATGCAATACAAATGAAATTTTATATTATGAATGTAGTGAAAGTGAGAGACTAATACACTGGCTTGACCCACATGCAATGCAGTGTTGATGCGCACAATACTAAAGAAGCCTCTTCTCCAGGAACATCTTACGTGGTGACTTCCTGGTCCCTACTAACTCTCCTGAGTGCAGGGTTGCCCTCTTATAAAATTTACCTCTCCCCTCCCCATTATGTTTTTTTGGGACTGCCCCTTTAAATTTAGGAACACCAAGTAGCTACAGTCCTAAAGTGTCAATTTTGCTACCAGCTCCTGCTGGCTGTATCCTTCTCTCTCTTACCTAATATGTTTCCCACCCAGTTTTCCCTTTCTGATTGCTGAGGAAAATGGTACATTCTCATACATTTGTATGAAAGCCTCTTTGTATGAGAGCCTCTTTGCACAGGCTTACAAGTGTACCCCAATCCTGACTTGCAATGCCTCTTGCTATTCCACGATTGGGCTTCTCTTGAGCAAAGACTGCCAATAATGCCTAATTATATGGACATGAAAAAAGTCCATTCAGGACTAGGATAATAACCTAGCATGATATTGATTTAAGGGTGTGTTTTCCTTATAATTACCATAGATATGTCTGGGTAGAATACCAAGGCAGACCAGGTACTTCAAGCCACCTTAGAGATGCACCTGTTAAGCAGGGAAAAAGTTAAAGGGTTTCAGCTCTCGTTGCTTTCCCCTTCCATTTCCTTTAGCTATCGAGTCCTCCAAGTCTACACAGTCACACGATATAATGCATACACACACACAGATAAAGAACTTCCTGTGAGGGTTGGGGGTAATCTTTTGGGGCTATTAAATCCAAGGGTGGAGCAAGTTGAACCAGTGTCTTTACAAAGATCTTTCTGTCATTCCTCCCACAGTTAGACACATCCATTCCCGTTTCAGCCAGGAGTGCTGACCAGAGTCCCATTCCTGGTGCTCCTGGCTGCCTAGCAAATGCATTTGTTGAGCACCAGGCTGGAGAAGCGAGACCAAGACTGAATCGGAAAACAAATCTCCCACTTAGGGTCTATTCCTACTCTTGTTGAAATCAATGGCAAAATCCTATTCCCTTCAATTAGAGCAGAATTGGATCTGTAAGGCCGGATCCAAAGCCTGGGCTGTTGTTCATTTTAGGCATTTGCCATGTTCCCTTTTAGATTTTAATTTTAGGGATCCTCTCCAAAAACGTAAATAATCTGACTCACTGACAGGACAAAACTGCTGGGAGGTGGCTGAGATTTGACAAGCAGTGATATCAGCCTTGGGAAAGAAACTTTTCTGTTGACTGAAATGAGAGGCTAAGCTTTTGACTTTTAATAAATGATTCCCCGGATGGTGACTTGACTGTTTCCAGTTCCCAGTGTCCTTTCCTTAGTTCATAGCACCTAGACTAACAGAAAATGTACAGCATTCTTAACTTTCCTTTAGACCCGTGTTTCCCAAACAGTGGGTCACCACACAGCAGTGGGTCATGGGAATACTTTAGATGGGTCCCCACATCCAGGGCTGGATTAACCCATCACTGGGCCTTGCGTAGGCAAACATACACTTCTCTTGGCTCAGTGCAGGGGGGGACATCCTCTGGGGTGGAGCTTGGAAAGCAAGGGGTTGAAACCTGGCACATGGGGTCACTCCACCACTCACTCAAATTTGTCCTAACTGCCTCTGGCATGACTCCATGTGCCAGCTCACAACCCCAGGAATGGGGAACTTGGCCCAGTGCCATGGGACAGGAACCACTGCTGTGGGGTAAATGTAGGACAGGATCACTCTCCAACCCCCCACAAGGCTTCCCCTCCTCACTGGGCTGGGGTTAGGGTTGCAGTGCCAGTGCATATATGTAATTGGGGACCACCACAAAAGACAAAATGCAACTGGTGAGTCAACTTAGTAAAAAGTTTGGAAACCACGGGTCCCATCTTCAAAATTGTCCACACTGATATTTTTAACCCTTGTATTAAGTTAAATGCTCTGACTATAGATGCAGTTATTTTGGATTGTTTTTTATTATTGTTTGATTTCCCCTGAAAGGGGAGGTGCATGCACTGTGTCAAACTGCTAGGAGAGTGAGGTGGTTTCACTCCATCTTCTCTAAGTATGTATCTCCGTGTCCTGTGTTGAATTCCATTTGTCACATTCTACAGCAATGCTCCTCTGAATCTTAATGTACATTGTTACTCCTTTGCCTAAAACTGCAAGCCGACAGGACTGGTTTTCATTTTTATGTGGCATTAGGGTTATTGGGATTTTGCCTTTCCAATCCAATGCATTGTCCGCTTTGAGCAGAAACCCAAGATTCTAGTTTAGTCTCAGTTACCAGTGGCCTATGGAGACTTGATGAGTGTCCCAAGTTATGGAGCTACAGAGGCTGCAACTTAAATGATGCTTCCTCTTTGGCAGTGCCTTTATGACACTAACATTGGCATTACACTATTATGCCTCTTTCCCAGAGGCAGTCACAGACTGTCTCCTAGGACAAGGGGGCTAGGCAATCCCATCAGAATAAAGATTCCCCCCACAATGGGGATCAGAGAAAGAGGAAGTGAATTTCTTACACTGATTGGGAATGGCCACTTCATAACAATGCTGTTGGGTAGTGGGTCCTTTCCAGCAATTGGGATGGTTGCTCTATTTCCTAACTGAAAAGTAACTTAGCTTATGACCAGGTTTTTTCAAATGGGCAATCTGGTATTGGTCTCTCTGTTGTCACTTCACCAAGGGTTACAATCCAGGCCTAGGGTTCAGTTATATCTACAGGGTGTGTTGCCATAATAGGTATGTTATAAGCAGATCTGACCTCTTGAAAAGCTTTTGAGATCAGTCTCACCTGTGTCTGATTCATCTCCCAGAGCATGTGACTGAGAACCAGGCCTGCAGGGGAGTTAATAGGTCAGTCTGTGCTCAGTATGAGAAGAGACCTTCAGAAAATAGGAAGTGTGGGGAAATTCTTTAGTAATAGAGTTTTGAGCTAGGGGTTGGGGGAATCCTCCTAGGAATCAGAAATTTTGTATAGGGAGTGAGTTGGGACAGATACTGAGAGGTTCTTCCCGAGGAGACAGTCTGCAGGGTAAATGCACCAGGAAACAGTTCAAAGGGCTGTGTAACTCGTAAGTGAAGGAGATATGCTGCTGCCTTGTTTTGAATCTCTGGGCTGGAATCTGGAGCTGAGAGAGGGAGTGGGTTCTCCTCCATTTTAGCTGTGCCACCAGGAGATGACATCCTGTCACATGAAGGGGAAAAGAACTTACTGAATCTGAGCCTGTGGGGAGGACTTGGAAGGGGGCTGCTAAAGGGGGGTGCCCTGTGTTAATAGAGTAGAAAAACTACCAAGGCTGGGAAGGGTTGATGTGTGGAAGAGGACGGACTCTTCTAGAGAGTTAAACCTCCAAAATCTCCCATCTAGTGGGAGAACCTGTGACTCATCAGTTGGAAGAGGAGGAAACTGAGGCAGCAGCTGTCTCTCCACTCTTGAGGTATGCTGCTGTTACGGGGGCAGGGAGGAGAGGAGTAGAGAGCAGTTCAGGACTATGATCCATGGGACTCTCTTTCCCATGAGCTGCTCTGTGCAACTGAGCTTCCCCACCCAGTCTTGCTCAGAAGATCAGCCTGGATACGGTCCGTTTGCATTATCCTTTTGTGTGGGCTGTATCTATGACCCTTTTGGGTCTTGCAGGGGCTGCTCAAAAGTCCACAGATGGTTTGAACTGTCTTAGAGACTTTAGAAAGGGGCAGCAATATGTCAGAAAAAGCTGGGTTGTGAAGTGGAGACTTTCTGTGGAAGCCCAAAGCTGTGGGCATCAATGAAGATCTCAGGACTGGTGGCTTGGGGCCCATGTTCAGATGCCAATTCTAAGCTGCTTTTAACATGTCTAAAGCAACTTAGAATCTGTCACTTGAAACCGGTGCTTTTTACTATTAATAATGGCTTGGCCACTTTGAGACCCGTTGAGATGCTGTAATTGATGCAAGATGTAAATTTAGCTGAAATGTGCTTTAGAATGACATTCCATTCTGAAGGAGTATCATTTAGCTCTGTCCCACAAGGGGTGTTGGAATGAATGAATATGGGGAGAAAACTGCCTTGATGGCTCTGTCTTGTTGTGCACTATGTGGTATTATAATATTCTCTATCTTTACATGGCACCTTTGAGCTGAAAGTGCTTTACACCCTGTGTGTATACAGAACCCCTGAAAGCTGCCATTCAGATGGTGGCAAGGGAGAGCTGAAATGGTGGCCAAGAAAACTGGAGCACATAGCATTGGTCATAAGAGTAGGCTACAGGCTCAGCAAGAAGAACCAGTTTTAAACATCTTATTTGCAAGGCCTGCCCCACTCTACTGCATGGGATGCTCTTTATTTACTTTGGGAGGAATGAAGGGGAATAGTCAGCACTTGGTGGGACTTGCACGTGTGGTTCCAGGGAATCAAGGTATTTCAAACCTCCTGTTCAGGCCTTGGAGTTGCATCTTCTGGTATAGTACAGGATACCCTTGCACCAGAGCAACCAGTGGTGCCTTGCTCTATGGCTCTGTGAAACATAACTCATTACAGGGATGTACTTGAGCAAAGGGGAAGTTTCTCAAACAGGTGGCTGTTCACACATGCACTCTCTGGTAGATTCAAGGATTAGCATTGGTGTTGGCATTAGAGTGGAGTAACAGTTAAGGGCAACTGCACCTGTATTTCCCCTCCCTGTTCCAACAAGGACACCCCCTTCTCAGCCTTCCAGCTGTTGCTTTTCTTAGGTGGAAATCCACATCTTGCTCCCTTCAGACTGGGATATTTCCAAGCTGCTGTTTTCTGCCCTCACTGGGTTGTTCCCAGCAGAGACAGGCCCCCCAAGCAGGCCTACTTGTTTTTCCCTTCAGAGATGGTTAATAAGGTGACTGCCCACAATTATAGTTAACACACAACTTTTTTATGCAAGCCTATTTTATTCTTAAGATGAAAACACTACAGACAAAACATATTCAGAACAAAAAGGAGCCTACATGCATGCTACTAAGCTTACCAGAGATCACCCCAACTCTAACATTGGACCTACGCCCGAAAGGTATTAAACTCAGAGGTGAAAGTAAGCTGGTACGGCAAACCGGCAAAGCCAGTACACAGCCGACCATACCAGCAGAGGACATCTTCCCCAGGCGGGCAATTTAAAAGGGCCCAGGGCTCCTGGCAGTGGCCGGAGCCCTGGGTGCTGCCAGAGCCCTGGGCTAGTGGCAACGATTTTAAAGGGCCTGGGGATTTAAAGGCCACACCCCTTCTGCCTGAGGCCCCGCCCCTTCTGCCCGGGGGTGGGGGGACACACCTTCCCCACCTGCACAGGACCCCGGCCCTGCATACTGGTAAGTCCCTTAAGTTACTTTCACCCCTGGTTAAACCTTATTCAATAAGGTTTAACTCAATTCAGTCAAGTTCATTCAGGACGTTATCAATCTGGCACAAGCAGATTGCTTGCTCTCACATGTGTCTGTCAGATGAGAGGGCATTACATATGGGACCGCAATTGGGCACTGAGCTCTTCAATAACTTGTATGGGCCAGTAAAAGAACTCTCACATGGAGGACAGGACATGAAATCATTAGGAAACAAGGACAATGGCTTCCTGAAAGGATGATTCCTTATAACAAGAGACCAAGGCCAGTGGCCAAGTAAAAGGAAATAGTGGAGAAAGAAATAAAGGATCCTATAAAGAGGAACCGGGGAGAAATTGGAGCGTGAGGGGGAAGAGGAAATGCAGAGGCAGGAATGTGAGAGGAATGGAAAGCAGAAGTGGCAGAGTACAATCAGCAGGTGGCACATGCTGTTTCAGTATAAAACAAGCTCATATCTGTTTCCCTGTTGTCTCTCTGATCAGGTAGCCACTGCTGCTTTCTGTAAAACCTGGGACTGCTAACTTCTCTCCATACTTCCAGTGCCTAGGACAGTGGCAATCAAGTGACCAAGCAGCAGATGGATTTGCTGTTTGCTGTTTCTCCCCTGCCCCCATAGAAATGTAGGGCTAGAAGGGATCATCAAGTCTAGCTGCCTGCACTGAGGGAGGACCAAGTAAACCTCATGCCAACCCCAGAGGTTATCAGATAAGCCTGTTGTCAGAGGTCAGCAGGGACAGGAGTCAGTCTGAGGACACAGGTGCTATACTGGAAGCTGTTGCATTAACAGATATTACCAGGCAAAGGTGGAGATTGAAATACCATGGACACTGGGCTGCGAAGAGAGGCAAATGTAGATTAGACAACATCTAACAGTGTAAGAATTGCTGCCATTATAAAACTGTCAATAACTTCAGAGCATTCATTTTACTAGACTTCTGCTGCACTACTTTGACTCTTCTGCAAGACGTGAGGCCTGATCCATACAACTTTGGCACATGATTTTCTCCAATTTTGATAGCTTTTGAAAACAGACCGTTTTGCATTTAGCCTTGAAGGTTACTGTACTGTACTGTACTTGATTCTGTATCAGAGTTACCTGGTTTGGGCAGTTCTGGCACAAGATCAACTCCTAGTTGTTTTGAGTCCTGCTCTGATTCATCAGTGTAGCTGGTGCTTCACCCACTTTGTCACACCAAGGTAGGCTGAGTGAGTCATTGGAGCAGGCTCTGAGCACCAGCACTTGAATTGGACACAGCAGTGGTGCCAAAATACCATGCAGGACCTTGATGAAACAAGTAAATGGATCATCTTAGGTGTGGCCTGTGCAAAGTCTGATGCTGCGTTGGTAATGGGGAGTGTGTAGTATTGGACCCGTTCCCTCATTGAACAGGGCAAGCTTATTGACTACACCTGACCTTGGACAAAGGAGGAAACTGCTATCCCTAAGGATTCTACTGGGATCATTCTGCACCTCCAGGTTACGTGTTCCATTCGTTCTTATGCTAGTGGTTGCTTTTGAGTAGGGAACTGAAGCTGAATGCGAGCACCATAAAGGAAGCATTTCTTTTCAAACCTGGAATGTGAAAGGCCAGGGGAGGGGACAAAAGTTTCTTAGAGGACTGAAAACTTAGCAGAGCTCTGCTAGGGCTTGGTTCTGCACTCCTTACCTACCTGAAACTCCCTCCAAAGCTGGGATAGTCTTGATGCAAAGAACGCCAGCTGAGTCAAACCAAACATTTTAGGATGGACCTGAAAAACAGTTCAGGGAGCTGGGGAGGGCACTCTTCCACACACTTAACCAAACTGTTCTTGGTCCCCTTGATTGCACCCTATGTGCAACTTTAAATATACATGTGCGCTATTGATATCATTAGTGAACCCTCCAGTAAAAACAACAAGGAGTCCGGTGGCACCTTAAAGACTAACAGATTTAAAGCTTTCGTGGGTAAAAAAACCTCACTTACCCACGAAAGCTTTA
>NW_020664381.1:210476-226277 GCF_002925995.2 Terrapene triunguis
TAAAGCTTTCGTGGGTAAGTGAGGTTTTTTTACCCACGAAAGCTTTAAATCTGTTAGTCTTTAAGGTGCCACCGGACTCCTTGTTGTTTTTGTGGATACAGACTAATACGCCTACCCCCTGATACTTGACACCCTCCAGTAAACATCACCAGGCTGGCTCAGGCCCTCCACACAACTTAAGTCCTGCCGGGGGGCTGATCTGGGGACACCACTGGCTGAGCAGGGATGTCTCCATACCCCTTACATGCCAGGGAAACTGTCTCTGTGCTGGGTCCCCATTGGCTAAGGCAGAGGACCACAATGGCAGTGTGTGGTGAGTGGCCGGGAAAGGAACTGCAGACCTACACCTGTGGGGATCCAGAGGACCCAATACCCCCCACTAGAGCTGTTCTGGAAAATGGCATTTCTGTCCTGCAGAAAACTCTGATATTTCAACACTTGTTTTCATCCTGGAACAGGGCAAAAAGTCAAAATAGCAGGAACTTTGACCAAAAAAATAAAAAAAGTTCCTACTTCAGTTTGGAAATATTGGCCTAAATAAAGTTGGTGGGTTTGATCAAAATGAAATGGGGTGTTTCAAAACATCAAATATTTTCTGACTGATGTAGTGAGGCAGGAAAACTTTCAGTCAAAAATCTCTCCCCCTCCCTCCCCCCACAGCTGGCCTGAAGGGGCTGCAGTCCCGGTGCCAGTCCAGAGGCTAGAACGGGAGAGGGTGGGGAAGACAAAGGGGCTGCACAGCATCCCTGCACCCTCGGGGGAGAGAGTGGCATTCACATCCCCAGGCTCCTCTCACTCCACTCATCTCGAACCCCAGTCTCAGGCTTTAAGTAGGTAGGGTGGGTATACTGGGAGTGGCTGGGAACCAGAGGGACAGGCTCATTCCTTGTGATTGTTTATATGCTACTTTCTCGATCTGAGACCAGGAGAAACACATGCAACGGACAACAGTAGAGTTGTCTTTTGCCTCAGGCTCCGTATATCGCTGATCATTGCAGATGTACCAGGCTATGAAGTGCAGTGGGGCTTTTAATTTGGTAGTGAACTCTAGTGATTTTTCTGTCTGTGATAAGGTCAGCGAAGTCTGATCAATCTTGCTTTACAGTTTCCAGCAGTCGAGAAGAATCTATTACCTATTCCCCTTGAGAAGGGCCCCAGCCTGCAAGTGAACCTGCTTCATTTTACTAGTGCAATGTCCGTCTTTGGTTGTCTGTGCTGCGCTCACACCGTGTCAGTCTCAAGCTGAATGGAAATGCTCATTTTGATGGGGTGTAAAAAGATCAGATTAATAAATCATTAGGCCACACGCCTAGTGACTCACCATCACAAATATTTAGACTGCTCTGATGGATGGATTAAGCCTGAATTTATTAAATTTGATGTAGGTTGGTTTGTTGGTGAACTGTTCACTGTTGGAATTAACACATGACACTTCACAATTATATTGCGCACTTTAATCAAAGATTTCAAAGCAATGTACAAACATTAATTAAGCTTCACAACTCCCTCATGAGGTAGCAATTACCTCCCATTGATCTGATGGGTAATACGAGGCAGAGAGAAGGTCAATGATTTTTGCCCAAGCTGTCTATGCAAAACCAAAAGCAGATGTCTTAACAAAGTACGCTGCGGTCATCACCAGACCGCACAGCCTCTCCTCTACTTGTGGTGTCCAGGTAGTCTGGTCAGTATGAAAATGAATAAACCCCAATGAACGTTATGCATCACTAGGGAAAAGAGATCCACACCCACATATGGACTTACGGGGGACGGGGGAGGTTGTGGTGGGAAAGGGTTCTGCTGATGGGGTTTTTTACAAAATCAGCAGTCTCATCTGTTTGAGAGGGAAATTGATAACATTTCTGTTCTATCTTTATCAAAACTGGTTAGGTAAGGTTGATCAAGTATTTTAAATACGGTACCACGTTCGTGTTTTTAACATTAAGATGAAAAGTTGAACCTGATATAAAATAATGGAAACAAACTCAAGTTACATAATTAACGAGTTAGCTTCCCTCAGTGATGAGGGGTAATTTCAAAAGGCGCTGTGTATCTTTCACCTTGTTGAGGTGGTTGATGTTCCTCTGCCTTCCGGATAGGAACCATTTCTTATGGTCTTTCTGACAAACTCTTTTGAGTTATGTAGAGCCAGAGCTTGGCCCTTGTTCTGGCCACTCTGCACTTCCACAGCAGTACAGAGGCCAGGAAACATTCCTAATCCCAAGAATCCCCCAGTGTAGAAGTCTCCTGCCATCCCGCATAGCTCCATCAGCAGAGTTAAAAGCAGCCCTCAGTCTGCTCTAAATTCCATCAAGGGCCAAAGGTGATGAGTGCAAAGGTGGATTAAAGTCACTTTCCTCCCACTACGCACACGGAGTGCAGGTGCACTGAGGATCTAGCTCATAACACTTGGGAACCAGTGAGGAAGCATTCCTCATTTCTTCCCTCTAAGACAATTTAACCTTAAAACTAGTTTACAGCTTTCTTTAGAACTTGGGAATTTATAAAGAACTTTCAAGACTTAAAATTCTCTGTTTGCAACTCAATAAAAGTAATTAGCAAATCTCCCACAGACATTCATAAGAGCAGGATTGGGCCCTGATTTTCTAATCTTTCCTCCAAAAAAATCAACATCAATATTTACAATGTACAACACACAACACTGTAGTGTTTTGCAAATACTCTTGTGCAAATGTTCTGAGTGCTCCAATTTGAATAATTTTTTTTTCCAGGAAAACGAAAGACATAAAAACACTCTTCTTTACAGGAAACTGGATTTTTGCAGCCAAATGTAGCTTCCCCCCTCCCTAGGACTCTGATTTCAAAGCAGTTTAATAACCACCCACAAGTACTTAATATGCACACTATATTCTTCATTTTTTTTAAAAAAGTGAACACTTTTGCTTGTTTCCTTAATAGCTGTTTGTTCATGAATATTTTGACTTGTTTTGATTAAATGTCAGATGTAAGCATTTCACAATGTTAAAATGTAAGAATCTTGAAAGAATTAGAGAGAGTCATTTTAGACTGCTAAATTGTGATCCGCCTTGAATCTTGATCAGTGTTCCCCCACTACAGCTTGTGTGATGCTCATTGTAGGATCAAGCCTGTGTTTATCAAATACAATAACTAATATCTATGTTCATAATCTCATTAGCATACTAATCCAAATTCAACTGCTTCTCATGGACAAAAATGTCTGATCACACTTATTAATTAAATCTAGGGTTAGAACCTCGGCTGGGGTAAATGGGCAGAGCTCTATTGAAGCCAAGGGAGTAATGCTGATTCACCCCCTTGAAAATTTGGCCCATTAACTTTATTACAATTAGAATTATTTCCACATTAATCACAATCAGTTTGTAACAAATAAGACAAATGCTGTTTTTCTTTTAACCGACTTGGTAGTGGGTCTATCTCGCCTCACTAATGCATACTTTTTTTTTTTTTTTAATGACTATATAGGGGGAAATCCTGGCCCAGTTGAGGTTGATGGAAGTTTTGTCACTGACTTCGGTGGGGCCAGGATTTCACCCTCTAGACAAGGATTGTTTTCCTAAGGCTTCCCCACTGTTATCACCACTGTTATCACCAGGGCTGTTAGTAGTGGAGAGAGCAATCGCGTGGATGAGGCTCCAGGAGGCTGCTGGCGTTTTAATTATTGTGTTCACTTCCCTTGCTCTGAACAAGCCTAGATCACCTGCAGAGGTTAAAGAGCTGCAGCCAGCAGCACGTGGTCTGCACTTGCTCTCTTTCCATTGCTATCACTGGTAGAGATGCACTGATGGTAGGAAAAATTGGGAACTTCCAGAAAACAAGTCTAGAGTAGACAAGATCAAAGGGAACTAGCGACGACACTTCTTCCCTAAGATGATCAAAGCAAGGCATCTTTATGTAGCACAGGTAAGACATTAATTGTGTCCATAAACTGTGCTAATGACACAGTTGCTACCAAATGGAAGCTTGTTTTATGTGGGCCAGGGTTCAGCTGTGCTTTAAGCAGGTCTCCTGATCCAGTTGCGCAGGCAGTTCTTCTGACACTGTCTTGGTTGGTCTCTCTCTGTATTTTCCTGCATTTCATTTTTCTAGCTGCTGCTTTTGTACACTTGGCTTTTTGTGTGGCTGCCGCTCCTATCCCAAGTACTTCCTGCGCTGCAGTGATGGACTGGATGAAAGCAGGAACCGTGTCCAACTAGTGCGCAGTGCTCTGCTGCTTGCCAGAGACAATGAGTTTCCTCATGAGCTGAGACACCAGTTCCAAATGGCAGCTACCTAGAGCTCTGTGGAGGGAAACCTTTACTAGGGCTGGCAGAGGGTTTGGCAGGGCAACTCTCAAAATGTGGAGGGGGCTTCTCACTGTGTAATGAGTTCTCTGGTGGGGATTGGGGAGTAAGGCTGGATTATGAGTAAGGCTACGGTTTTGTCACGGAGGTTGCAGAAGTAACTGAATCCGTGACTTCCAGAGACCTCTGTGACTTCAGCCCTGGCGGCTGGGTGCTGCGGGCTCCCGCCACCTCCCACAGTGGCAGCTGTAAGGGACCCTGCCGCCTGAGGCAGCGGCCCCCAAGCTCTCAGCTGCCATGGGCAGCAGAGGTATCCCGCAGCGCACAGCCACTGCAGGCAGGGGGACCGCAGCAGCTCCCCGGCCACTGCCACGGGGCAGGGAGATCCCCACAGCTCCCTGGCCACCTCCTGCTGCCGGGGGGGGGGCAGGGGGACCTCTGTGGCTCCCCATTGTGGCGGTGGCAGGGGGATTCCCACAGTGCTCCCCGCGATGGCAGGGGGGAACCTGGAGCTCTGAGCTCCCATGAGTGGTGGAGGCCCCAGAGCTCCCAGCCACCCCGCAGCTGCCCAGTCCCTTCCCATTTTATTATGGATATTTTTAGTAAAAGTCATGGACAGGTCACGGGCAATAAAGAAAGATTCACAGAAGCCTGTGACCTGTGCTGGACTTCTACTAAAAATATCTGTGACAAAACCTTAGCCTTAATTATGAGCTCTTCGACAGAGAGTTCTCATCTTATCTTCACACTCCTATCTAACTTGCAGGAGAACTGGCTGACAACATTAAAGGAGCAGAGACTGAGCATCACTTGTGAGGTGGCTAATGTCCTTTGGAAGCCCAGTACTTACCACAAGTAGCATCGAGCTATCAATCCATAGAGAGACTGATTCATCCTGGTGCTGTTGTTGAGCCCAGCACAGGGACCAATAGCGGCGGCAATTTGCCTTCCCAATCCCAAAGCAGCCAAGACAGGAGCTAGATCAGCCCATGGAGAAGGTTAGAATTGCCCTGAGGGCTGCATAAGTTATGTTCTAGTTTCACTGCCTCAAGGGCTGCTCCGGCAGTGTCATAGAGCTGGTGCACAGAAGCACCCTGGCTGCACTCCATCTCTCCTCTGTCCCACAGCCTCCATCATGCCCCCTGTGCTGGAGAAGTATTGTGGGGGTGTCATGGAGCTGGCTCGGCATGTGAGCCCCTTCTCCACAGTGTTTCACTGGAGGCTTTAGGGCTGGTTTGCAATCCCTTGTCACTGCCATAGCCAGTGCAAAATGGCCACAACTCAGGGGTGACCCCTCCCCGCCAATAAAGTCTCTGGCTAACTAACAGACTTCAAAGGATCAGTTCTCAGCCATCCTCTGGGTTATGGCAATGCAGCTGGCAAAGGCCTCGGGTTTATGCAACTGCTCATGAAAAGCCAGACTGCAGAGGGAGGAAGTGGGGACACAAGGAGCCACTTCCCATCCCCATGCTGAGAAATCAGACACACAAGCACAGCCCTTGTGCTCAGGCCGGTGCAAGGCTAGCATCCACAGCCATGCTAATACTATCAAAGGGGTTAGGAAAGAACAAGGGGGGGCGTATGGCCCCCACCCCCCCCCCCCCCCCCAAGCACACCAGTGCAGAGCTGGAGCCAACCTTTCAGGAAGTGGAGTAGCAGTTTCACTCCCCTGCTCTGTTTCATGCCGGATGCCTTTGGGAATTCCTGCTGTGCTGGGTTGGGGGAGCTTTTCTCTGCTCTGTCCTGAAGGCTGGGACAATTGTCTGCTATGTCGTAAATAGCAGAAGGCCCTGGTGGGAGGGAAAACGTAGGGGTGTGGAAAAGAATAAATGAGGGTACTGTGGAGCAGCATTATGTTTGTGTTCTCTGGTTCTTCTGTCTGAGTTCCCATTCTTCAGACGCCAGCTTAGCTCTTTCCATGCTGCTCGCTTGTCAGTGCTCACCTGTTGTCAACCCTGTCAGTCACACCTCTCCAAACCCCCAGATTATCCGCCTGTATGACTTCTCTGCTGCTCAGCCCCTTATTTCTCTCTCATACCCCTCCCCTCAGTCAAAACCATGATCCCATCTGTTACCTCTGCCCTATTCCCTTCTTTGACTCTATTGTCCTCTTTCACTGCCTCTCTATCTGCCCTACCAACCCCAAATCTAGGTTTGCTGTCTCCACTCCTGTTTCCAGTCTGAGTAGATTTAAAGGAAGACCTGTTCTTATGGCAACTTCAAACATTATAAATTTGTCTTCTTACCTTTCAGTTCCAATCTATTCTTTATTTATTAATCCTAATTCTTCCCCTATGCACAGCTCCCACATTGCCAGCCCTGGCAACTCCCCCACTTTCCCCTCTCCAAAAATTTCTCCTCCCTTACTCTTCCCTGAATCTTGGCTATTACTCTGAAGTTAAGAATATTTTGGCAAGACTCTTAATCCTTGCCCCTTCCTCCTCTCACCTTCCCTTTCCTTAGCTTGGTCTCTGAGATAGAGATCTCCCTGCTTTACATCTTTAAATCCTCTACTTAATCTGTTGCCCACACTTCCTACTTACCTTTTGTCCTCAACTGCTTCCTCTCTTATCCTCTGCTTCTTTCCTTTGGCTCCTTTCTCTCATCCTTCAAGCATGCTTTTGTCTTTTTGATCCTGAAAAAATCCTCTCTTGGCCCAACCAGCCTCTCCAATTACTGTTGTATCTCTCTCCGGTTTGTTACCAAGCTCCTTGAGTGAATTGCTTGTTCCCATCACTACAGTGTCCAGCATTCTCCTCATGGGACTTTGGTCTGTGTTCCACCTTCTTCTCACAAAGGTCACCCTAGGACCACCTCCTACCCAGGCCAAAAAAGCTTACTCTTTCTGTATTAGTTGTCCTTGCTCCCTGTCTCCTTGAACACTACCACCTCCCTTCTGCTTCTGGCCGTCTTCCTGTGTTTCTTTGGCATCTCGCTTTCCTGGCTCCCCTCCTACTCTCTCTTAGTGCTCCTCAGTGCTGTTCCTTCCTCTCCCTCTGCATATATCCCTTAGGTGACCTCATCCACACCCACAAGTTCTGCTACCAGTATGTTGTATGTTGGTGATTCAGAAGTCCACTTCTCTACCCCTGAGCTGTGCCCAAACATCCATGGTCCTGCCTCTCCAATATCTCTTCCTTGATGTCCCACAGGTTTCTCAAAGCTACACATGTCAAAAACTGAACTTGCCTTTCTTTCTCTCTGATTGATAACTGCTTCCTTTGTCCTGTCACTCAGGCTTATACTCTTGGGATCATCTTTGATTCCTCTGTCCTTCTCCCTCTGCAGCCAGTCATGTTGCTTCCATAACTTTTCCGTAAGCCATGCCACGTTTTCTGTCCTATCTGCTAAAACTGTGAGTCATCACGTAGTCTGGTAACCACATCCTTTCTGGCCTCCCATCTCCAGGTTATTGAAACTGGTTCAGCTGAAGTCATACTTCCCTCTTGCTGCTCTAGTCAACCCCATCCCTGCCACTGGCACCCTGCTCTGTTTCCTTCCACATGCCCCTGCCTACATCTGAGCTCTGACTTTCCTCCTACTCATCCTCTCTCATCCAGTCCTCTGCACACTCCTCTCTCCTTACCTTCTCTCCATCACATTCTCACACTCATGCCTCCATGACACTTTTTTTCATGCTGCTTCCTGTGACTAGAACAGCCTTTTTACTTTTGTACACCAAGCAATCCTAGCGTCTTCCAGATGCCGCCTCAAAACTCACTCTGTTCAACTTGTTTTTCATCAGTGACCTCTACTCCAGTGCTATCTGTTCCCCTCTCATGCCCAAACAAGACAAAAATAACCCCCCTGCCTAACAAAACTAATGATCAGACTTCCTTGTGAGCAGTCTGTTTATTTGCTGGGCAAATAAGTTTCCCCAAAGGAAAACAGAAAATAGCCAAACGCTGATTCCTGTGAAAATTCTTGTGCTTGGTTCACATGTTGCTGCTTCTTTCCTTTTTTTTTTTTCCTCTTTAAATTCTCTTTAGTATACTCTTGATTGTTCCCTTTCCCCCGCCCACTCTCACATTGACATTAGAGGTTGCTATAATGTTGCAATTCATTCAATGAAAAGCACCCACTGTCCCAAATAAGTGCCAAAAGCTTCAAGGATCGAAGTCATACATATTGTTAATGTGTCTCTCCTGTTTGCTCTCTGTTGAGGTGTGCTTTGAGCCTGCAGCTTGTGTGCTCTTCCCTGGGCATTGACAGGTCTCCTCTCTTGCACCTGACAAATATTTGCTTCTAATGAGCTTTGGCCTGATGCCGTCTGGTCCTTACAGTGGAGCACAATGGAGGGGAGAAAGGGTAAAGAGCCTTTCCCTGTTCCTGCTTGCCTCATGTAAGACTCAGGCAGAACTTCAGCCCCTGTGCTTGGGAGTTCCTAGTACAGAGGCAACATGTGTGCTCTTAAACCCCTTCATAGCGTGCAGCCAGAAAGTGAGACTGACTCTACAGCCGAGTGGCCGGGCACTCACCTGGGAGGGATGGGAGAGACCCCTGGGTTCTGGCCCCTGCTCCAATGAATACTTATACAAAGCGGAACAGCTCCACCAGGAGGGATTAAGACCCACCCCAGAACATCCCATTGCTTGGTTCGGGCAGTCACATGAGGTATGGAAGACCTGACCTGGCTTCAAGCCCCTGCTCCAGAGTGGGGATGTGAACATGTTTCCCACATCCGATGTCAGTATGCTAACCATTGGCAGTAAAGGGTGGAGCACCACCTCCACCTTCTGTTTGATGAATGGTGCCTAATCTCCTTGTGAATCTAGTCTAAAAGATGGACATGGTTCAGAAGTGTCAGACTATCGACATTTCTACAATATCTTTTTTTTTTTTTTTTACCAAAACAATTTACTGAAGTCAACACTGAAACGCAAAATGTTTGTTGAACCAAATCTGCACTTTTTGGCTCAAAAAAACCCAAAGCAAAACAACCCCCGCCCCTCCACCCAAAAAACAAGCTTTGGCTGAGAATTTTCACCTCGCTGTAGTAGTGGGTGTGCTGTGTTCCTAAGGAGCTCTGATGCTCTCTTTGAGGCAGAGCGACTCCTTGTCACTGCCAATGCAGGCCAGTGTCCAAACGTTGTGGGTTGGGCAAGCCACTTCTAAACTGTTGTGACCTGCACCCCTCATTTAAGAGAGAGCTGTAAGAGACAGCTAAGTAGTCCACCCTGAGATAAAGAGGGTATATGGGCTCACCCAGAAACATTGACCATGTAGGCAGAGGGCTTCACAGGTATTGTCTTTGGATAAGGGTGTGTGGGAAGGGAGAAGTGAGAGAGAGCTTTTGGAGGGTGCTGACTGAATGAGTTTCGGAGCTGTGAGCAAGGATGCTGTTTGCTGGTTGGTTCCCCCTGTGGTAACGGAACTTAATACGTTCTTTGCAAATAAAGAAAATTGCATCAAAAGTACCAGACTCCATCTTTAAATATCTCCTTCTAGCTGGAACCCCCTACAGAGCTCCAAACTTTGATTAGATGCTTGAGTTAAAGGGGGTAATAACATAATCCACCCTTTGGGGTTCTGGATTCCCTCCCTCAGTTATCAACAACAAATAGCCAGTTGGGATATAGCAAGTTAGCACTCAGGAGCAGCCTTTAATTCAGTCTCAGGGCTACTTCTTCCATTCCTGGGGCTTATTCCTATTATGATTCCAATTCTGACACCACCACTCCACCCTCACACCTGGTGCATTTCACTTCCCTGATTCAAGACTTTGGTGTTCTAGACATTAAATATGCCAGTTGGTTAAATGGTATTATTTATTGCTCACCAATGGTGTGCTTGGCTCTGTACCTAAAAGACGTGGCTCCTGCTACAGGGAACTTCTTCTGTAAATGTGACACCGATAAAACATGTTACACACAGTCCTGGTATGCCAATATGAGATGGAAGGTACTGGGGTGATTAGGAATGGTCATTCCTGAAAGAGTGTGCAATCTTGATTAACAGAATGTCAGGTTAATGTAGCCTACCTCCCAGGTTCTCTGGGTTGCTGCATTATACCCCGCCCGGATGTATTTTGATGCCCAGTAGCATGTGAAGGTTATCAAACACATATCTGTCTCAATGTGTCTGGCATCTCTGGGTGCATTCAATTAACTGGATTTTTTACTGAATTATCACAAATGAATGGTACAGCTACAATGTAATAGAAAGGAAAGGGAAACAACCTCTGCAGAATGCTGCATGAAAGCAAAATACTGTGCTTTTGCTATGAGTGAAACAGGAGCTGGAAGGAACTAAATCTGTGATTAATGGAGCAAGCAGTGCATCCAAACAGTACCGCCACCTCTAGGAATGTGGGTGATAAAATCAGAATGATGTGGGGCCCGGTGCAGGAATGTTTTGGAAGGGAAGCAAAGGACATTAGAATTCAAATGTGAGCATCACTCTGGGGCTGGGGCCAGCTTCAGGCAATCAGGTAGCTCAGCCATTGCACGAACCACTTCCCTTCCCATTCTTGATGATGTCATGAATACAGCAATTGGTTTCATGGAAAAGTAATAGGAAAATATTCAATGTGTCTTTCTTTCTTTCTTTCTTTCTTCCCTCCCTCATTATGGGCCTGATTTAAAGCTCCTTGAAATTCATGGGAGTCATCAGGTCCTCAGTGATCCACACAGTGCACTCTGAGAACCAGTCTGCTTCTGGCAGAATTCTCAGTCCAGCTGAGTGCAAAGCTTTGAGGTTAGAGACTTGTTCCCACTGTAAAGACTGTGTTTCAGAAAAAGCCACGATCACATAGTCTCACATGCATAGGAGCAGAATGGGTTTTCCTTTCCTTAAAGATTAGTGTCACTCTCTTGACCCTGGCTGGGTCCTGGCTATTGTAGGGGACATTAGGAGCTTTTTTTCTTCCCTGTTTGTCTGAATTCTCTATTTAAAAAAAAAACCAGAACTTCGGCATGTTTTCAGGCTTTAAGTTTGGTGCTGTTTACTGAACTGGTAAATAAATGTTTTGTGGGCTCATGCTTAGTTGATTTAAGAGTTCTTTCAGCAGGAGTTGGGAGAGGGGAAAGGTGACTGCTGGATGGGATCACAGTGTTAAGAGAAGATCTCCATGATTCAAATACACTTCTGCATGGAATTAATTAAAGTTAGATCTTACTGCTGATCACTAAGCAGAAAATCTAACCTAGTGGGTGGGCACTCCAGCCTGCCAGCCTCACTACGTCCACTGCTAGGGAAACCTAGAGTACTACCAGGTCTTATCCAAATCCTCTGAACAAGGCTCTGCCAAATGTTGCAGACACTTCATATTTATTTCAGGATCAGTAATGCAGCTGCATTGACCCCACTGACTATGTGGTGTTGCTTAAGCAGAAATACAGTCCAGCCTTTGAAGCTAAAGCTCAAAACCACACAATTTATGACACTGTGTGCAGTTTCTTATAACTTCTGCAGTTACCTCTGGTGAACTCCCTGTATGGCACACTGGAGCCAAAAGCTCATGAAGATTAAAGTATTAGGAGTACAGGGCTCTGTCGCCCCTGTTTACCAAGTAATTATGCTGTAGTTTCTGTTGTCTTTGCCCTGCGTTCATACACCCTAAAAATGGAGATCACAGGAGCAACTAGAACGAGCATCCTAGTCCCAGAAGAAATGCTAATAAACCTGTCTGCCCTAAAGCCAGATCTCGATTATCCAAGTGTAATGAAGGACACTGACTCTGGATTAGGGTGACCAGATAGCAAGTATGAAAGATCAGGACAGGGGGTGTGGGGTAATAGGTATCTATGTAAGACAAAGCCCTGAATATTGGGACTGTGCCTATAAAATTGGGATGTTGCTGGGTCACCCTACTCTGGATCACTAAGGGAATTTTCAGCACAATTAATACGTAGTGGGGGCATTTTTGAATAGTCAAGGTTTGACAATATGGCCTTTCATCCCAAAGGCCTCCAAACCAAGTTACAAGTTAGAGGAACTATGTTCCCCACCAGTGCAATGCAGCTGTTGTACAGTGTGCATAAACACAAGGCAGGTGTTTGGGTCAGAAAGAATATTATATCCACTAGAAACTGCAGGGTAACTCTTAGGTAGACAGAATACAGTTAATCAAAACTACTTTCTGGAGCTGATGTGCACCAATTATCCTGGTTCCAGGGCTACTGAATGACTCAAGACCTGCTGTGAAGGTTTTCAAGGAGAATGTGCTGGATCAGGAAGGAAACCACAGAGGTCAACACACATCTTCATTACCTAGGAGTAGTGTGGGGGTGGGGGGGGAAGGAGGGGGAGGAAGACTCCTGTCCCTCAGGCTGCTCTGTGGCCTGGCCACTACTGCTGATGTAGCTTGTGCTCTTGGTGGTGCTTCTCTCTTATAAGGGAGGCAAGAATTGCTGGTTGAGCCATGTCATTCTAGAATGACTGCCCTGCCTCTCTCCGCTGCCCCCTTTCCGCCCCCCACCAGTAGCACAGAATGACCTGCTGCACAGCTGGCTTCATTGGCACAGAGGGTGCGTGGGCTTCTGGCATTCTGCCTCTGGGTATGTCTACACTACGACATTAGATCGAATTAATAGAAGCCGGTTTTATAGAAATCGGTTGTATACAGCCGATTGTGTGTGTCCCCACATAAAATGCTCTAAGTGCATAACGTCGGCGGACCACGTCCACAGTAACGAGGCTAGCGTCGACTTCCGGCGCATTGCACTATGGGTAGCTATCCCACAGTTCCCGCAGTCTCCGCCGCCCATTGGAATTCTGGGTTGAGATCCCAATGCCCGGATGATGCAAAACAGTGCCGCGGGGGGTTCTGGGTACATGTCGTCAGGCCCCTCCCCCTCCGTCACAGCAACGGCAGACAATAGATTCGCGCCTTTTTACCTGGGTTACCTGTGCAGACAACATACCACGGCAAGCATGGAGCCCGCTCAGCTCAGCTCACCGTCACCATATGTCATCGAGGTGCCGGCAGACGTGGGACTGCATTGCTACACAGCAGCAGCAGCTAACTGCCTTTTGGCGGTAGACGGTGCAGCATGACTGGTAGCCTTCATTGGCGATCTGGGTGCTGGCAGCCGTGGGGCTGCATTGCACCAGCCCCCTTGCCTTTTGGCAGTAGATGGTTTATTACGACTGGTAACCGTCCTCATCGGACAGCAGTGGCTGTCGATCATGGGCACCTGGGCAGACAATGATGGTTATCAGTCGTAGTATGCCATTTTCTGCCACGTGACCTGTTGGATCATCGCACGTTAGCAGAGTCATAGTATGCTATTTTCTGCCAAGTGCCCGGTATTGTCTGCTAAGCACCCAGAAGAGGCCGAGGGCGATCTGGGTGCTGGCAGACATGGGGCTGGCAGACGTGGGGCTAGATTGCTACACAGCAGCAACCCCTTGCCTTTTGGGCAGTAGATAGTATATTACGACTGGTATCCATCGTTGTCATACTGCAGTGGGTATCAGATGGTGCAATAGACCTGAAGGCTTACTGCCAAGCGCCCAGTATTTGCTGCCAAGCACCCAGAAAATGCCGAGGGCTATCAGTCATGCTGCACCGTCGTCTTAAGATGTAAAAAATAGATTTATTCTGTATTCATTTGCTTCCCCCCTCCCTCCTGTTAAACTCTGGCTTTTGAGTTCAATCTTTGGGGGGGGGCATTCTGTGTGACAGTTGTTTGTGTTTCTCCCTGATGCAAAGCCACCTTTCTTGATTTTAATTCCCTGTACCTGTATGCCATGTCGTCACTCGCCCCTCCCTCCCTCCCTCCCTTCTTCCCCTGGTCCGTCAGATACGACTTTCGCGCCTTTTTTCAGACCAGACGCCATAGCTAGCACTGGGATCATGGAGCCCGCTCAGATCACCGCGGCAATTATGAGCACTATGAACACCACGCGCATTGTCCTGGAGTATATGCAGAGCCAGGACATGCCAAAGCAAAACCGGAACCAGCCGAGGAGGTGGTGATTAGAGCGCGGCGACGAGAGTGAGGAGGAAATGGACATGGACCTAGACCTCTCACAAGGCACAGGCCCCAGCAATGTGGAAATCATGGTGTTCCTGGGGCAGGTTGATGCCGTGGAACGCCGATTCTGGGCCCGGGAAACAAGCACAGACTGGTGGGACCGCATCGTGCTGCAGGTGTGGGACGATTCCCAGTGGCTGCGAAACTTTCGCATGCATAAGGGCACTTTCATGGAACTTTGTGACTTGCTTTCCCCTGCCCTGAAGCGCCAGAATACCAGGATGAGAGCAGCCCTCACAGTTGAGAAGCGAGTGGCGATAGCCCTGTGGAAGCTTGCAACGCCAGACAGCTACCGGTCAGTCGGGAATCAATTTGGAGTGGGCAAATCTACTGTGGGGGCTGCTGTGATCCAAGTTGCCAGGGCAATGAGAGACCTGGTGATATCAAGGGTAGTGACTCTGGGAAACGTGCAGACCATAGTGGATGGCTTTGCTGCAATGGGATTCCCAAACTGTGGTGGGGCGATAGACGGAACCCATATCCCTATCTTGGCACCGGAGCACCAAGCCACCGAGTACATAAACCGCAAGGGGTACTTTTCAATGCTGCTGCAAGCCCTGGTGGATCACAAGGGACGTTTCACCGACATCAACGTGGGCTGGCCGGGAAGGGTACATGATGCTCGCGTCTTCAGGCACTCTGCTCTGTTTAGAAAGCTGGAGGAAGGGACTTTCTTCCCGGACCAGAAAATAACCGTTGGGGATGTTGAAATACCTATCGTGATCCTTGGGGACCCAGCCTACCCCTTAATGCCATGGCTCATGAAGCCGTACACAGGCAGCCTGGACAGGAGTCAGGACCTGTTCAACTACAGGCTGAGCAAGTGCCGAATGGTGGTGGAATGTGCATTTGGGCGTTTAAAAGCGCGCTGGCGCAGCTTACTGACTCGCTCAGACCTTAGCGAAAAGAATATCCCCATTGTTATTGCTGCTTGCTGTGCGCTCCACAATCTCTGTGAGAGTAAGGGGGAGACATTTATGGCTGGGTGGGAGGTAGAGGCAAATCGCCTGGCCGCTGATTACGCGCAGCCAGACACCAGGGCGGTTAGAGGAGCACAGCATGGCGCGGTGCGCATCAGAGAAGCTTTGAAAACCAGTTTTGTGACTGGCCAGGCTACGGTTTGAAACTTCTGTTTGTTTCTCCTTGATGAAATCTCCGCCCCCCCCACCCGGTTAACTCTACTTCCCTGTAAACCAACAACCCCACCCTCCCCTACTACCCTCCCCCCTTCAAGCACCACTTGCAGAGGCAATAAAGTCATTGTTACTTCACATTCATGCATTCTTTATTACTTCATCCCACAACTAGTGGGATAATTGCAAAGGTAGCCCGGGATGGGTGGGGGAGGAGGGAAGGAAAAGGACACACTGCAGTTTAAAACTTTAAAACTTTAACACTTATTGCTCGGGAAATCATCTGGGCTGGAGTGACTGTGTGGCCGGAGGCCCCCCCACCGTGTTCTTGGGCGTCTGGGTGAGGAGGCAATGGGACTTGGGGAGGAGGGCTGTTGGTTACACAGGGGCTGTAGCGGCGGTCTG